>NC_142263.1:9889303-10171803 GCF_052056855.1 Sturnus vulgaris | reverse complement strand
CTCTGACTGATGAGAGCAAATCCAGCCTGGCCAGCAGCATGAGCAGGAGCTGCTGTTCTCTCCCACATGGGCATTGCTGGGAGCTTTTTGGGATAATCCCCCTCACATGAGCTCCCAGGATGAGGAGCCTTCCTGCAAGGGGTGTAAGCAAAAAGTCCTGTCCACAGAGGGTTCCCTGGCCCCAAGGAAGCCACCAGTGTTTGGAGTCTCAGTTGGGAAAAGATCTCTGTGGGTGTCACTGCCTGTCTGTACCTTTAGCTGGGTGAGAACACAATTAAAGGAACTCTCGGTTTGGGATTTTCCCCCTCCCTCAAGCTCCTTTCAATGAGCTCCACCAGGGTGGACTCTGTTGCAAAGCTGCAGCTTTATTAGCATTTGCAGATGAGCTTGAATCAAAATGCTGGCATTTGAGGCAGCAGGAAAGGGGCTGGCCTAGTGCCAAATCTGATATTTGCAGCCAGCCCCAGGCTCTGGTAGAGGCTGGAATGAACCCTTGGATCCCAGCAGATTGTGGGGCTGGAGGTGCCAGCCCTGCTGCTGGGGTGTGGAGTGCCCTTCTCGGGGCCTGCAGGACTGCAGGGTGTCTCTTTCTGCCCGGGATGAATCCCAGGATGGTCTGGGTTGGAAGGGACCTCGAAGGGATCCAGTGCCACCCCTGCCCTGGGCAGGGACACCTCCCACTGTCCCAGGCTGCTCCAAGCCCATCCAGCCTGGCCTTGGGCACTGCCAGGGCTGAGACAGCCACGGCTGCTCTGGGCACCCTGTGCCAGGGCCTGAGCACCCTCACATCACCCCCAGCACCCTCATCCATCCTTTTTGTGGCTGCAGGAGGGGACCAAGGCCGGCAGCCTGGCCAGTGTCCCCAGCCTGCTGCAGCACCGCTGGCTCGCTCCCGGCCCAAAGAACCCTCTGATCCATAAATCCATAGCCTGAGCTGGCAGCTCCAATAGAAGCTGTGCCCAAGGATCATCAATCCTGGAGCAGAGCTCACCCAGCAGTGATTTAATCTCAATATTCCATCCTGAAATGTGCTAATTAAACTCCAGGAGAAAGCACCCAGTACAGAAGCGAGGTGGGGGAAAAGGAAAAATAAAAGTTTCTCCTGGAATAATTAGGCACCATTAAAACACAAAAATCCAGGCTAGGGAGCAATCGAAGTCCTTCCTCCAAGTGTTTAATCAGAAGAATGGGGTGGAGTTAAGCAATACTGAACATGTGAGCTGTGAGTTGGAAATCCTCTCCCACTCGTGAGAGCCATGAGGCTGGGAAAGGCTCCTGAGCCTCCTCGGGGAGGGGGACAGTGGGTGCTGCCCAGGACATTCCAGATTGGAGTGGGCAGAGCCCCCTTCCAGCACCATGGGGAAGGAAGGGTTGCAGACCTCCTCCCTCCAATCCTTCCCGATTTTCTGGGGTTTTCAGGAGAGCAAAGTTCTTCCATAGAGGACTTTCTTCTTGGAGGGACTTCGAAGTTTGTGACGCTTCCAGGCCTCACATTTGGCTAGAAGGGATCTTTTGAAGCCACGCAGCTCTCCCGGAGCCATAGCCTGGCTTGCCCTGCCTCCCCTTGGACACCCAATTTATTGCTGCTGGATCCACGGTGCTCTCACCCCAAACAAAGCCCCTTTGTCTGCTGGGCAGCTCCCCAGGAGCTGGGTGTGCCCCGTGGCAGGAGTGAACAGTGAATGGTGAATTATAGCAGGTGCTGATCCCTCCTTGGAGGGTGTCACACCCTGTGCTGGCAGTGACAGCCCCGGTGTCCCCAGACAGGGCTGAAAGCAGCTGCCCTGCTGCCATCACTCACTTTGTCACTCAGGATTTCATTGTATCTGGCTCTGTCCAGAGACAATATTCTATTCTATTCTATTCTATTCTATTCTATTCTATTCTATTCTATTCTATTCTATTCTATTCTATTCTATTCTATTCTATTCTATTCCATTCCATTCCATTCCATTCCATTCCATTCATCCCAGGGCTGATTCCAAGGAAGCCCCATCCTTCTGGAGAGCTCCATCCCAGCTCCTCCCTCAGCCCCAGGAGCTGCTGCCAGGACACCTGCAAACCAGAGGGTTTGGCGTGATCAGCTCTGTACTTTAACAAAGAAAAAAGAGAAAAGGGCCATGGGCTGCTCTTATTGATGTGGATACAGTCTGGATATATTCTGGATCTATTTAGGGATTAATGAGGACTCACTCCTTTCAGAACTTTTAATAATAAACATATCGGCCTAATGGATTTTCCAGCTACTGTTTTCAGCCATGAAGGTTGGAACCTTTTTGGTTAATGTTTTCCAGAGCTGAAGGAAAGGAAATTAGCTAAAGGCAGGGAATAACTTTCCCAAATGAGGAGGTTTTCCCCCATTTACTCGCATAGGCAGCCCAGATGGAGAAGGAGCTGCAGGTGAAAGTTTTCTCATGGAGTAAGGAAAAAAATAGGAATGAAAAGGAAAAGGATGAGGAGATTCATCTGCATCTCATTCTGATGGAACAGAATTTGGTGCCATCAGTCACCTTCCACTGCTGGTGCTGAGGGCCTCACTCCTGGAGCAGGGATTATCTTCTCAACGAACACAGGAATGCCAATAACTTCATAAAAATGGTCAAACCGTGGGATGTAGCCCAGCCCTGATGGTTTATAAGGGACTTGGAACATGGCTGAATTTGTGAATCTCCGTGCAGGCAATGTCCAGACAGTGGGATGCAAAAATTCCCCCCTGGGGCAGGACAGCTGAGCTGGTGGAGCAGAAGGGGTTGAATAGCAATGGACATGGGGTTTATATGGGGTTTATTTGCACAGGGAGCAGAGAGAGCCAAAATTCCTCTGCCCCTGGCTCCTGAGCTGCAGATGATGTTCCTTCTGATCCCAGGAAAATCCCAGCATGGGGAACACTGTGACCCACGAGGCTGAAGGGAAGGAGTCAGGAAGGATTTTACATCAGAAAAGTACAAGGAAGACAAGATGTGAATTAAACACCTTTGAGCCCTAAAATCGACGCTCTGCAGGCTTTGTTTGATGCGCACACGGCTGTGGGAGGGTTGCTGGAGATGACAGGTGTCTCTCCAGGCTGTTTTCCAGATCCAATTGAGGTAGTTTGAGCTGCTGGGCTCCCATCAGAGCCCCTCCTGCAGTCAGCTGCTGTCACCAGCACAACATCTCTGCTTGCTTTCAGCCCAATCTGGTTTCAGTCAAACTTCCCCTGCTGGAAGCATCCTGGCCCAGCTGTCCCCGAGGGGTCAGGGCTGTGCTGGTGCCAGGCAGTGATCTGAGGACTGTGTGCCTCAGGAGCATTCCAACAGGGAGATGGGCAGCCAAGCAAGCTCCACCGAGTGCTGGTACCAGCTGAAGGTGACTGCAGCAGGGAAAGGGGGGAGATTTGGCCGGGAGAAGGGCACTCCTGCAGGCACTTCCTCCAGAAACCCGAGCCCCCTGGATCAGTGATGGGGCTCTCCCTGCTCTGCTCTTCTTCCTCCAGAATCCAGCGGGGTCAGGCAGGCTGGGGGGCTCTGGATGCAGGGAGAGGCACAGTTTGTGCACACAGAGCACAGGACACACCTGCAGATGTGTGATCTTCTCTCCACTGCTGCTGGCCAAGAAGTCCAACACCATTCTGCAATATCAGCAATGGTTTGGCCAGCAGGACCAGGGCAGTGAGGGCAGCGATTGTCCCCTGTGCTGGCACTGCTGAGACACCTCCAGTCCTGGGGGCAATTTTGGGCCTCTCCCAAGACAGACCCTGAGGGGCTGGAGCGTGTCCAGGGAAGGGAACAGAACTGGGAAGGGTCTGGAGCCCCAGGAGAGGCTGAGGGAGCTGGAAAGGGGCTCAGCCTGGAGAAAAGGAGGCTCAGGGGGCCCCTTGTGGCTCTGCACAACTCCCTGACAGGAGGGGACAGCCGGGGGGGTCGGGCTGTGCTCCAGGGAACAGGGACAGGAGGAGAGGGAACGGCCTCAGGCTGGGCCAGGGGAGGTCAGGGTGGATTTGGGGGAAATTTCTCCGTGGAAGGGGTGGTCAGGAACTGGAAGGAGCTGCCCAGGGAGGCGGTGGAGTCCCCGTCCCTGGAGGGATGGACGTGGCACTTGGGGACACGGGTCAGTGGTGGGCTTGGCAGGGCCGGGGCGATGGCTGGACTTGATCCTGGAGGTCTTTTCCAACCAGCGAGTCTGTGCTTCTAAAAAAGGAACTGGCGGCTTAACCCACCTCCCTGCCAAAAGGAGACCCGGAGACACAACTTCCCGAGGGGCTCGGCCCCACAGGAGCGGGTCCTGTGGATTTATCGGGGCCGTGCCTTTCTCCGGGGGCCGGGGCGGCGGGGCCGGAGCCGTTCCCTGCGCGCAGCATCCCCGGCTGGGCTGGAGGATGCGGAGGAGGGGGCGGCGGGCGGGAGGCCCGGCGAGGAAGGGGTTAGCGGGGGCCGCGCCGCAGGGCTGGCGGCAGAGGGTGGTCCCTGGCCGGGCCGGGGGAGCGCGGCGCGGCGCGGCGGGGCTCGGGCTGCGCTCGGGGCTGCGGGGGCCATGGGGCGCTGAGCCGGGGCTGCCGCGCCGCGCCGCTCTCCTCCTCCTCCTCCTCCAGCATCGCCTCCTTTCAGTCCAGTTCTTCGCTTCTTTGATTTCATTTCATCCCTTTGCTTGTTTTTTTTATATGATTTTTTTTTCTCTCTCTCTCCGCCATCCCCACCGCCCAGATCTCTCTGTGCCTCCTCCCTCCATCCTCCTTTGAATAACTCGACTGGGAGCGATCTGGGGGGGGCTGGGGGGGGAACAGT
Source organism: Sturnus vulgaris (assembly GCF_052056855.1). Classification (NCBI taxonomy): domain Eukaryota; kingdom Metazoa; phylum Chordata; class Aves; order Passeriformes; family Sturnidae; genus Sturnus; species Sturnus vulgaris. The sequence goes on along the minus strand of NC_142263.1, from coordinate 10,167,043 downwards.
GGAGCCGAGCAAACCTGTGGCGGAGGAGCCGGCTGGTGGAGAGGTGAGTGAGGAGGTGGCGAAGGATGGGGAGCTCGGGCTGCCCCCCGGCCGGGCGGGGACGGAGGGGAGGGCTCGGAGGGAGAGAAGGCAGCGCCCTCCCCTCCCCGGCTCGGGGGCACCGCAGCTCCGCCGGGAACCTGTTGGGGCTTCAGCCAACGCTGCCGCCGGCTCAGACGGGCCGGCAGCCGAGCGATCCCCGCGGGGGGACACGCGGGTGGCCGTGGGGTGCGCGGGGGGGATGCTCGGGATGCTCATCCCCTCCCCTCGGTACCCAGATCCGTGCGGCGGATCCGCGGCTGTGGCCCCGAGCCGGCCGTGTGCGGCCGTGGGCGCTCACACGCGTGTTTGTGGAGTTGCCATGGAGCGGCACGACAGCACTTTGGCTGCCCAGAAAACCTTTTTTATTCGTTTCCTGGCCCCCTGCTCGTCCGTACCGGGTGATGTAATGAGAGCTCGGTGTCTATGCGGTGTCCTGCTCTCGGGGAGTTGGACACGGATGGAGAGCCCAGATCCCGGAGCAGAGGGAGCATCCGCCATCTGTTTGAATGGATGGGTCCTAATGAATCTGTCAAACCCAACAAACGCACTTGACGGAGGAATTCGGCCCCAAACACCTCCTGATGCCGCTGCCGGCAACCAGAATGATCCGAGCAGAGTGGTGCCCGTCCCCCCGCCGCCTGCTAGGAGCCGTGCTGAGCCCAGCCCCGGCTGATTTCAGCTGATTCAATCACCAGGTTCAACACCTGATTTGCAGCTCTCGCCTCCTGCTTTCCCCCTCGAGCAGCCCCAGGGCTGCAGCGGGGCGGGCTGAGCCGGGTCCTGGCTGAGCTGTTCCGCGGTTACTCAGCAGCTCCTCAGACCTTTCCCACCCACCAAGTTTTGCTGTTTTCCACGGAGCAGCTGCCTCCCCCTTAGCGCCGTGCCGCGCTCGTCCGCGGGGCGCCTGGCGATCTGTGTCCCCTCCCGGTGGCTTTGGGAGTGCTGGAAGTCCTCGGGATACGGATGGGCTGCGCCGGGAGATGAGAGCGGGACGGGCGCTGCGGTGGGAGCGGCTCCCCGGGCTGTGGGTACCGGAGGAGAGGTGTGTGATCCTGGGTGGCTCCGAGGGCTCGCTGGACTACAGGAGGAGCTTCCCGCAGCCTGGGAAATGGAATTTGCCCGTTGTTGAGCTGTAGAATAGCTGCACAAGGCCGGCACTGGCACAGGACTGGAGCGCCCAGGGTGCTGGCATCACGTAGGCAGCTGCCACCGAAATGACACACTTGATTGAAGGCCAAAAGAACCCAATACGTAACTGCTGTGATTAAGCTCCATATGATGCCTCAGAGCAAGTAAAAACCCCTCCTTCATCTCATCTTGCTTGTAACGAGACAGCCGTTGCAGGGATCTCATTTGGGTCATGTTGTGGCTTTTGGGGGATTTTGGGGGGGTTGTTTTGGGTCGGTTTTCTTTTGCTTCTGGCTGTACACACCCATGACCTGCAGCAATCCGCACCCCCGCGATGCCCCCTGAGAGCCTTGGGCTATAGGTGTGCTGCTAGCTGGGAATACAAATCCGAGCAGGTAAGAGCTCCCGATGCCATTTCTTTACCAGGGAATTTTCCAGCTGGCTTCCCGCGGGTCCCTGCACGCTCCCTTCCCCCCGGATTGCATGTGTGGGACTGTTCCCGGGAAGGGTTTGACGGGGAAGCTCCGTCCTTTCAGTTCGGGGAGTCTCGGTGGATGCTCGGCTGTTTCCTCAGAGGATGCGCTGGACCTGTAGCCAGATGCTCTCTGCACTGCACCTGTGGATAAAGGCTCTGCCCGGAGGGGTCTGCACGGCTCGGGCACAATCCCATGGGAAGTGAGGGACCGCAGCCAGGTCCTGCTCGGAGCGAAACTCCGGGGGTGGCAGGGCTCTCCCGTGGGGAGGGTCTGTCCTGCAGGAGCCGCGTTCTGCTCCTCGATTCCTCGGGAGTGTGCAGAGCTCGGCTGGTTCTCACAACGCCTTCCCTTCAGTTCTCGGTGGGGCAAGGGATTGGTCCTGGGAGCAGGGGGATTTCAGCAGGGAACAAAAGCACTTCTCGAGCAGTTCTCTGCCATCGAGCCCCAGCGCAGAACTTGGCTAGCAAAGAGAAAAAAAACCCCAAACCAAAACAGGGCAAAAGGCACAAAGGGTAATTTAACCCAAATCTCTTTCCTTGCCGGCCTCAGCCTTTTCCCCTCTCCCTGGCTTCATTTCCATGCAGGTTCTGTCCAATCGCCATGTGCTGGAGGGTTCTGCTGATGCAGCCGATCCCCCCCCCCCATACCACGGCAGGTCTGTAACTATAGATGGATTTAGAATCAGCATTTTGGTGGCTGCTTGTCCGGGCGTTCTGCCCCAGCCCAGGCACATTTCAATGGCTGGTCCTGAGCGGCTCCCTCCACCTCCAGGAACGCTGCCCCTCTAAGTTCAAAGCAATGCAACTTTCTTGTCGTTATTCTTTTGAAATGTCCTAATCTCTAAACGAAATCATGGCTTGACCATGCAGTGATGGGGCTGTGCACGTTTTGTTTTCCAGAGTTGTGGTAAACTGAGCAAAATGCGCATTGAGGAACTCCTTGGACTAGAAATACCCTCCACCATCATTTTAGATTTGTGCTCATAGGGCTTTTATTGATTTGGGATGAAATATGGCAGGCAATCTATGAGGACTTGCAAATTCAAACAGGCAGAGAGCCGTTTCAGAAAATGCTGAGAATGTCAGAAGAGAGAGTTCATTGTAGCTAGGTGCCTTCCTGAGGTGAACTGAAGGGTTTTTAATGTTGTGTGAAAAGACCAAGTCAATTTTATTCAGTTCATACAGTCCCCAGCTAATGATGTACTGGGAACTGATCATATGGAGGAGCTTTGCAAGGCTGGGAAGGCTTTAATTGTGGTTTTAACCTGTGAATGTGGTTAGTGTTACAAGTGTGAGGCAGAAACTCAAGTAAATTCAGGGTATTATGCAATAGTTCTTGGCTATCATGAAAAGAGGGCAATAGAAACAAACTGGTTTATAGCTCTGCTTTTAATTAACTGCAGCCTCTTTCGATAAAAGCACTAACATGTGAAAATGGTTCTCAGAGTAAAGACATTAAGCAGTGGTAATAAAAGCCACAGTCTGAATTTAGTCTATTGAACCTGGAGTCCATGGGCAGGACCTAGAAAATGTAAAGAAATTCAGTGGGTGGTTCTTCTAAAAGTGCCCTCTCATTCCTTGAACTTAACATCAGCTTGTGGAGGCTTGCTGGGCATCCCTGCATTTGCATTTTTACAGCAGGAGAAAAGCAGCCCTGAAACATTTGCACTGAATTCTGCCCTCAGGTCTGTCTCAGACATCCGCACTGCTGCCCTCGGGTCTGCCCTAGCCGGGGCTTCCAGGCCCCTTTTGGACCTGGGTCTTTCCTGGACCTCCTTTTCCCAGGCTTTATCCCACCATTTCACCTGCCTGGAGGGTTGGATTCGTGTTGCTCCGTGCCTGGAGCCATTCTCTGTTGTGCTGGTGTCCCTGCAGGTTTGGTGGCTGTCCCTGGGGTGGGGACACTGCACAGGGGGGTGACAGGGCCCCTGGGCTCATCTCTGAGCCCCAGCAGTGAGTGATGCCCGGGGAGCTCGGTGGAGGTGCTGCTTTGGGGCTCTCTGCTCCGTTCCTTTTGCTCACCCTCCTGTATTTCCACGCCTTTGTCTGAAGTCCTTCCCTGCAGCAGGGGTTTGGACACTCAGGAATGCAGGAAGGTGAAAATGGGGCTGCTTTGCCTTTGGACATGGCCTGGGCAGTGGGGTTTGCCTGTGGTCACTGTGTGTCCTGCAGGCTGCTGCTGTGGCTGGCACAGGTGACAGCAGGGAGAACATCTGTGTGCACCTCATTTCCTTGGCATCTCTTTCTCCTGGCTGCTGGAATGTTAAACCAGAAGGCGAGCCGGGATTTGTTTGGTCATGGGAAGGGCTGTGCTGATGTCCTGCACAAATCCTGTTTGCTTTCATCCCTTCCCAGCCTCAGTTCCTGCCCAGAGCCTGGTCCCAGGGCTCAGGAGGACAGAGCTCCCCGAGTTAATGAGCTGCAGGTTCCTAACGAGGCTCTGCCCCGCGGGCTGTGCAGGGCTCAGCTCTTTGCAGACACCTCTGAGGGCTTTCTCCTCCTGCCAAGCCTTGGGCAAACACAGGGGGGAAACCTGGCCCAGGTGAGCCCTGCTGGTGCTCCCAGCCTGTCCCAGTGCAGGGAATTGCAGGAGCTGCTGCCTCCAGGGATGCTGGAATTGTCCCATGGCAGGGTTGGAATACCTGCACGTGCTTGTGCTGCTAATTAGCAAATGTCCCCAAGGGTTTGAGGACATGTCCAGAGGCTCCCCAGGATGTCACAGTAAAGTGTTCCTTGGGGTCTAGTTATTCATTCAGCCTGAGACTCTGCTCTGACCCCTTTTAAAAGCAGCACTCAAGGAGAAATGGCCTCTCTCCTTTTCCCCCTGGATATCACTGACCTCTTCAGGGCAGTGATTTCTCCACGAGAGCTCTCAGCACATCAACCCTTATGCAACTGAATGTCCAAAGAGCTGATCAACACTGCCAGGTATTGAGGTTGGGAAGGGCCAGCCCAAGAGCAAATCCCAGAAAAAACAAGAAAATGAACTCTGTAACTGTTTCCAATTATTCAGTGCCGCTGGTTCTTCTGGTGTTTCAGGAAGAAATATCTCAGGGTCGAGCTTGTTTACAGAGTGCTTGTGGGTTTCAGGCCCAGCCAGCATCAGATTTCTCTTGTATGTTCCCTTCAAATAGAGGCTGAAATAAAAATAAGGATGCTGTAATTTGTGCCACCCCAATAGCTCAACACTGCTCCAGCAGGAAATGATCACTGGGGTTCCTGGAACAGCTTTACTGAAATCTTCCAAGGAGCAGGAGCTGGTGGGGAAAGCAGCACAGACTGACCCTGCTCTCCCTGAAAGGATCTGGTGGCTGGGGAATAAGGATGAGGAGGTGCTCCAGCATGGGCTGGGGTCAGCTCCAGAGCTTTTTAGCCTCACAGCTCGGGGGTTTGGCCCTTGGAAAAGGCCCATTCCCAGTGACTGATGTGTGTGGGGTCACTGGGGCTTGGGGTCACCGGGGTCCTCCTGCCACAAGCAGGGGGTGGGGTTGAACAGCTGCTCCAAGGGGATGGATGGATGGATGGATGGATGGATGGATGGATGGATGGATGGATGGATGGATGGACACACACACACACACACAGCACCTTTGGCAGCAGAGCTGCAGGTCCTGTGAGTCCAAGGCAGCTGACGTTCCCAGTTTCTGCAGGAGTGGAGCCACTGGCACAACAGTCCCTGCACCTTTTGTCACCACAGCCCATTCCTGGGTTAGTGACAACAGCCTGGTGGCTCTGGACACCTCTGCTTGGGACAGGTCTCCCTTTGGGTCTGTTCACCCTCTCCCAGCAGCCTGGGATCCTCTTTGGCTGCTGATTCCCTTGAATCTGGGCCATTGTGTCTGAGGACACTTTTCTGGGGAAGCTGCTGGCCCTGGATGTTTGCAGGGGAAGTGCTGGGAGTGGATCTTGGTTGGAATCTTAGACCAGAATCCACCCCAGTTTATATAAAATTATTCCAGTGTTGGGGTTGCCCTCGTCTCTGATTCCCTTCTGCTTATTTCTGTGTGTTGGTGGCTCCAGTCCTCCCAGCTCCCAGGGAATTTTCTGTAGGAACCATCAGCCATTGCTTTAAAAAATAACCCTCACCAGATGTCCCAAAGCCTTCTTTAAAGACGAGGCCTGGCAGAAGTTAGATTTATTGGGAGCAATTAATTGTCCTGCTAAGAGCCCTCAATGTTTTGGCATTTCATTAATAAGACGTAATCAACCACCAGGCTATTTGGAGTGTGTTACTCTGTCAAATCCGCTGTTAATTGTCATTATTTGATAGATTTCATGTTTATAATTACTGGTGTGTGACGCAGGGTGTGCTCTGAATAATTCACTGTGTATTGTTTAGTGAACCAGGACGCTTGGGGTGCCAGGAATTGCTGTTGCTGGTGTCTCCAGGGCTGATTTATGCCTGGCCAGGGGAGGGAACTGGACAGGAGGGAATGAACAGAAGCTCAGACAAGTCCCCTCCAGCCAGGCTCAATGAGCAAACCCTCAGCAGCTGTGAGTGGAGGAGAAAAGAGTTCAACAGAGCAGGGAAATGTGTTAGGGATGTGTTATGGGGGTTGGAGTGACATTTCCTCCCTGCTTTGATGTGCTCCTCAGCTCAAAGCTCTGGGATAATTTTTTTTTCTTGCTGTCAACAAGGACCTCGTTCCCATCATTTAGTTCTGAGTGATCTCGTGTTGTACTCAAGAAAAAAAATGAGCTGAATATGCCAGAGAAACAGAATTGGGATCTTTTGGTGTGTGAGCAGCCAGGAGTGAGGGGCTGGGCAGGGGTGGGTGATGCTCCAAAGCCTCTCTGGCAGCCCTGACCTGCCCTGGGTGCTCAGCTGAATCTGCTCCCTGCTGCCTTTGTCCACCCTGACTGCTGGAGAAGCTGATTTCTGGGAAGGGGCTGGCAGGAGTCCCTGGTGGGCACAGGGTGGCCTCCAAATGTGGGAAACAATCCATCAACAGCCCTGAGTGTTCATCCTTTAACTCCACCAGCATCTTCCAGTGAGGCACCAGGGCCTGGGGACAGGCAGGACGTGTCCCTCCATGTCACACAGGACATGTCCCTCCTGGTCACACAGGCTGTGTCCCTCCTGGGGTGTTTGTTCTAGGGTATGATCACCTTTGCCACAAAACTCTGCCTCAATTCCCAATGTGCAGGTTCCTTCAGCTTCCCTTCTGCCCCGAGATCTGAGAGGTTTTTGTAGTCTGTGTTGGTTTCCTCTCCTAAATCCTTGTCACCTGAAAAAGGGGTTTTTTGGGAACCCCTGTGTGATGGATGCTGTGGTTGTCCCCGGTGTCCTGTAGAGGACCTCAGCCCACAGGAGGGAATGGGAGGCTGGGCCTCCCCGGGGATAAAACTTCCATTCCCAAACTGATATTTTCATCTTTCCAGGTGAATTATTAGAGGGGAGAAGAGATTAAAGATTTTTTTTTTTTTTGGTGTTGCTGGCTTTCTTTTTTTTTTTTTTTTTTTTTTACTTTATAACATCACCTCAGAAGCTTTCCAAACCTGGAAGATAAATAAAAAATGTCTATCTTGGTTAAACACAACTGGGGGTGGCAGCAGTGACAGAAAGTGGAAGAGGGCAGCAAAAATCTGGGGATTTGTGTCTGCAGAAGGTGAAGATGAGTTTGGGAGCTGAGACGAGCTTGGGTGAAAGGAAATGCTGGTGAGTCAGCAGTGCTGGTTCTTTGTCGGGCACTTTAAGCCTGTTTGGAGTCTGAAAGGGTCTCTGTGAGTGCTGCTCTTGCCCTGGGGGCAGACACGGAGTTATCCTGGCTGTCCTCTCCTCCCGCTGCTTCGAGCTGGGGATCAGCCCCAGCCACGGCTCCAAAATAACAAACAACAACTCTGATTTCTGTGTCCCCACACGTGCAGCTCCCAGACAGAAGTGCTGGGGTTTGTACCTGACCTGGCACCCTCAGCTCTCCCTTCTGCCAGAATTCAAAGCAGCAGCAGGTGTTCAGAGAAGTCTTTTCAAGTGCCCTTCCTCTGCTTTTTCATTTCGAATTTTACTGCAGAAGGTGGGAAAAAACCCCAGCACAAAACCTTCTGAAGCTCCAAGTGCTTTGTAGCTCTTGAACGTGGAAGTTTGTGGCTCCTGAGGTGCTGTACATTACACGTGGTTGTCACTCAGATCTTGCTTTCTGCCTTGCAGAGGGTTTTTTTTTTCTTCCCGGTTTCATCTTTGAATGCTGAGAATGATGTGTTTGTAAAGGCTTTTTTACCCAGTGATCACCATGAGGAGCTTTATTGTTGGTATCCCAACCCAGTGTCTGCCAGACCTGCATTTCGTGCCTGAATTAGAGGAACATTTTCGTAGGCTTAGGCCAATAAATGATCAGATAGAGCCCAAATCCATGAAGGTGTGCCAAGGGCATGTGGGGATGTGATGGGTCATGGCTGGGAATGGTCCCTGGAGGCAATTTGGATTTTACCTGGATCCCCACCAGCAGATGTTCAGTGAATCTCACTTGTGTGTGTGCTCAAATCTCGTGTTTGCAGTCCATAAATCCTTTGTAAAAGGTGGAATTTGGATGGATTCATTTGCTGCAAATATGTGTGGAAAAGCCAGGTGTAATTTCTGATAACCACCCAGGAAAGTGGGAGCCCTCCTGTGTCCCAGCAAAGCTCTCAGAGAGAGCCTTGGGGGTCACTGCACTCTCAGCCCAGTCTGAGGAAATGTCTGACACCAGACCTGCCCAGGGTGTTCAGTGCCCTGTGCAGGCTCAGCAGGAGCCTCTGCTCTCTCTCCTGTTTATAAATATCCCAAATATGCCTTCCTGGGGCTTTGGGGCTCTGAGATCAATAAAGATTGGGATCAGTAGTCAGCAAACACAGACTTCTTCCAGGACTGGCCTCCCTGGCAGGATCTATTTTAGGGCTGTCTTTTAAAAGAACCAGACTTTCTTTTCTTCTTCCAAGGCCACTTGTCTTGGTTTGTAGTGCAGAGCCTGAGCCTGAGCCTGCTCTCAGCCCTGGCTCTCTTCACAGCCCTGAGCTGAGCCTGATTAAACCAGAGCTGGGTACTTCATATCTGCAGCTTCAACCTCCACACCTCGCCAAGCTGTGCCTCCTCTGAGCTGCTCCCGAGCCAGGAGGAGCCCCTGGAGCCCTGCAGGCTCTGCTCGGCCTCACATTGCACTCCAGGTGCCAAGTTTGTGCACAAAGTAAATTAAAAACGAAAAAAAAAAATCTTTAAAGCTATTGTAAGCAGCAGGGAATGCAGGTGACAAGGGACAAAGTGACTCTTCCTAGCACAAGGATTTTGTCTTCCCTGAACGGTGCTGGCTTCAAAGTGGGGATTTAGTCTGGCTCAGCCTCTCCCATGCCAGAGGTTAAGCCAGGTCTAACCACGACCCTTAGCTGTCACAGCCACCTTAAAGAGGGAGGGAAGCGTGGCCAGCTCCTTGGAAAGGGACCAGAGAGAGCAGTGGAGCCTCTTTGGGAGGCTGGTGGTGTCCCCTGGCTGGTGCCTCATGGAGGATCAGATAACCCAGGAGTTTCCCAGGTGACACCAGGGCTCCGTTTGCTCTGCTGTCCCCTTTGGATCCCCCTGGAGATCACACAGCTCCCTCCAAGGACAATGGCAGTGGCTCAGCCCTGGGGAAAACGAGATCATTTCCTCCAAAGTCCCTGCTCTTCGTTGCTTTACATGTTCAAATATTGCTGTGCCCAGGGAGAAGCATCTTCAACACTGTCACTTCATCTGATGAATTTTTAAAGGGTTTTAAAGTGACCTCAGGGACTTCCCAGCTCCTGTTCCAGTTTCTCGACCATCTGGCTGCTTCCTGGATTTTCAATATATTCCTGCATTCCTTTCAGCCCTGAGAAAGGGCTGAGAGAACAAAGCTTGTGCTGGTGTGTCCTTGGCCATCCCTGGAGTTGTGCTTTCCATTCCAGCTCGGACTCCCTCAGCCCAGTCTGTGGCAGAGCTGGAAATCTCCACTTTATCCTCATCCCACTTTTCCTTCTTTCTGCCTGCTCTGTTTGACACCACAGGGCTCAGCATCCACCTTGGGACCCTGCCAGGGTGCTCCCAAGCCCTGGGATCCATGGAATTGCAGCTCCATGGGGAAGGCAAACCCAGGATTTTGGCTGGGTGGGACACTCAGGCAGTGCCAAGGATGTTGCTGTTCCATGACTGGGGCTGGAAAACCAGGATGGACTCCCCAGGATGGATTCCTGGGCATCCTTTGGGCTGCACATGGGACAGAGGGGAACAAGGAACCTCTTCTGACCACCCAGGGAGATCCAGGATCAGCAGAAATGGATCCCAGTTCCATCTCATAGATGGATCCTGGAGCTGAACCTTGGATTTAATGGTTGTGTGGGGTTTCATGGGCTCTGAAAGCTTTTTTGGGAAGAGCAGAACAGGGGCTGGTGAGGAATGGGAACCATAGACATGTGAGCAGTGTGGGGATGGCTTTTTTTTTATCCTGATGGAATATTGCTTATGAAAATCTTCTAAATTCCACAAATGTGGCTGTGCTGAGAGGCAGGAGCGAGGCTGGCAGTGCATGATGGGGGTGGGACCTGCTGGGAGCCTGGCACAGTGACTGGAACCTGCCAGGAGACTGTGGGGATGTGTCCACAGACTTGGGCAGGGGCTCTCTGGGGGCTTTCTGGTTCAATGTCAATGCTTTTGTGGGATTTTCATTATATTATTCAAGGAGATTTCGCTACTCCAAATCCTCAGACTTATTTCGTATTGTCCTGGGGTGACTTTGTGATGCCTGTATCCCCAATTGTCTGTTCTGTTGGTGTTGGATATTGAGCTCTGCAGCTTTAACACTGGTTCCAAGAGTGAAGGGGGAGAGCAGAGGTGCAGAGTTTGTTATCACAGACTGCCCTGGCTCCCCCCATCCTTCACACAGCCTGTGCTGTCTGCAGTGCACAGCAGCACACAGCTCTCCTTGGCTCTTGGTTGGTTTTTGGTTACCTGAGGCAGAGAAGTTCCCTGGACTGTGGTTTTTGGTCTTTTTTCCCTTTTTCTTGGAATTGTTCGAACCTACTCTGGACTGGGAAAGAAACCCAAAACCAGGACAGGTTTGCAAGTTGCCCAGTGGAAAACGTGTCTGTGGTGGGGAGCAAAACCCCCAGCCCAGCTCCTGCTCAGGTGAGGTTGGACAGCTCTGGAGAAGGGGCAGGAGCCCCAGTGCTCAAATGAAACCTTTGGAGAGGTCAAACCCTGGCAGTGCCCTGCCCCAGCAGCTGCTGCTGGTGGAGCCCAGGTGTCCCCACGGGGATGGAACCAGCAGCACCACCCCACTCATGGTTTGAGTTTCCCAGGCTCTGGCTGGGCACAGAGAAACTGCAGGTTTCTGTGTTTCTGACATCCTGGCTGCGTTCAAAGTGAGCGTGTCCCAGAATCCCAGAATGGCTTGGGTGGGAAGGATCCATCCAGTGCCACCCCTGCCATGGGCAGGGACACCTCCCACTGTCCCAGGCTGCTCCAACCTGGCCCTGATCACATCCAGGGATGGGAATTCCAGCCTGGACCAGTCTGGCTGTGCCAGGGCTGCCCTTTTTTCCCAGACAGGCATCGAGCACCTGCATAATCCCACGAAGGTTTTATAGGTTCCAGCCTCAAGGGCTTTCCCACCCCAGTGCTTTGGAGCTCTCCCACTGCCTGCCCCTCCTGGGCCCCTTTTCGCTGTTTTCTCCCCCTTCCAGGTTTGGGTTTGGCTGCAGGCTCCTGTCTGAGGGTGCTCAGCGTTTCTGAGGCACAGCTACACATCCCTGGGGGCCTCTGGCCCGTTTGGAGCATCCCCTGTTAGAGCTGAGAGGTGCTGGATTCCACAGGCTCTGCAGGGTTCCTGCTGAATGATATTACAGCTTTAAAAAACCTAATATATCTGGGCAGCAGAATTTAATACAGGATTTCTCACTCCAGGGTATCATGGTTCTCCTCCAGCACTAAACACACCACAGGATCCAGGTAGGAGCTGATTTTCAGCTCTTCAGCCCTCAGGGGAGAGGCATTGTCATTTTTTTAATGGTTGTAGAAGCCAAGGCTGTGAAAGTGATTTCAGGAATGCTTGAAATCCATGGTTTGCTGCTATTCCATCCGTGGGTGAGCTCAGGGAGTGCAGGACTGGAGTTTCCTTCAGCCAGGGCTGGGGCAGAGGGTGGCACACCCCAGCCCCTGGACTCACCAAGCTGAGTCTGCCCTGCAAGCTCAGCCCAGGGGGAGACTTAAACCCCTTTCAAGTGATTTGAAAAACCAGTGTAAATGCTTTTAGTTATTCTTGGGGTTGTCCAAGAGTTGGACTCGATCACCCTTGTGGGTCCCTTCTAACCCTGTGATTACCCTGGGGGGTGATTATCCAGAGAATTGGTCACTGCCTGAATGGTTTGTGGTGGGCCTGGAAAGAAATGAAGGTGGTGCAAAGGGCTGGAAGTGTCTCCTGTGCTACCAGAGCTGGCATTGTCTCTGAGTGTCCCCTGGCCAGGTACAATTCCCATTTTAGTGCCTAGCAGGTGTCAGAGGGTGCAACATCTCAGAGTAAACCCAGCAATTGGCAAGGGCTGGGAAATTACAGATGTGCCTAATGAAACAGAACCCCTTGTTTACGTTTCTAATGTGCTGCTGGAGCAAACTGGCTCCCAAATAAAAATACTTAAAGTTACGATTAGGATTTATTTACATAATTACTGCCAGAGAAATTCCTGGAACGTGCTGAGCAGCGCAAGAGGAGCCTCCTGGCTCTCCCTGTGTGCTTGCCTGTGTCTCCAGGTTGGTTTGCTCCTGGGGGATCTGTCAAAGCTGTTCCCAGCCCAGGGGGGCAGGAAGGCTTTTGTTCCCAAACGAATCTGTCTATATTGTAAATATATAATATTCGGTTTGTTGGCTGTGGTGGGAACACGTGGCTGAGGCAGAGCTGGATCATCGTGCTGGCTGTGGTGCTGGCTGGGGCAGCATCCCGGGGCTGGCACCTCCCTCCTGAGCAGAGCCTGGCACTGGCCTTGGAGGGATCCCCTGCCCTGTGCCCTGAGAGCAGTGGGGCCTTTCAGAGCCACTCCCAGCTTGTCCTGGCCACTCCAGCCCCAGGGAGGCCCTGGCCAGCTCTGGGTGGCTCTGGGGACTCTGCTGATTGATTTCTGCTGGAAATGTGCAGCCCAAAGCACAATAGGCCCGGGATGGGCTCGTGCTGATTGAATCCAGCCCTGGGCATGACAAATCTTCCTCTTAATGTTTCAATTGGCTTTGGCAAACTCGCCTCCTCCTCACGTCCCCTAAATCACAGGGTGAGTGCTGCTGACAGCAATTCCCACTCCTGGCTGGGCTGTGCCTGCTCTTCCCTGAGGTTGGGACCTGTGGGGTTTGCAGACACCTCCCTGCTCCAGCCTCCCATGGAGAGAGACGTTTCCTGAGCTGTCAGATCTGGGAGATGGCAATGTTCTTTGTGGGGCCCTGCTCCAGTGTGGATGTTCTCCTCTCGGTGGGATGTGGGGCTCTGCAGTGACAAACACCTCGCTCAGGGTGGTTGGCTCAGCTCTCTGAGGGGGCTGCATGCTCCCAATGGGGTCTCAGGGGTGTCCAGACCCTTCCATGCCCTTTGGCATTATGTTTGGGGCTGCCCCTGCATCCCTGGCAGTGCCCAAGGCCAGGCTGGAGGGGGCTTGGAGTGCCCTGGGATTGTGGAAGGTGTCCCAGCCCATGCTGGTTCAGGAGGGGCTTTAAGGTCCTCTCCAGCCCAGACACTCCACGATGCTAAAACCTTTTACCTACAGGTCAGTGCTCTCTGGAATTGTTACCAAGGCTGAAATCCGCATTCTAAGCATTAGGAAATCCTGTTTTCCTAAGGCTCCATTGCTCTGGCTCCCCTCACTCCTCTCCAGCACCCAGAGGCAGCAGCTGCTTTGCTGTTCCTTCAGACGCTGGGTCCGAGCTCAGCCCGGCCCTCTCAGACCCACCTGCAGCCTGGGCTGCTGCTCCAGCCCCTCCTCCAGGCCAGGCTTTGCTCCATTCCCATGAAACAAAGGCAGGTAATGACAAGCACCCTCTCTTTTCCCGTTTTTGTGGCAGGGAGAAGATGCCATTCCACCATGTGACAGCCGGCTTGTTGTACAAGGGCAATTACCTGAACCGCTCGCTCTCGGCAGGCAGCGACAGCGAGCAGCTGGCCAACATCTCCGTGGAGGAGCTGGATGGTGAGTGGGGCTCTGGGCTGGGGACGATCCTCTGCACCTTCTCTGGGTGTCCCACGCGTGGCAGGCAGGTGGGACAGCTCAGCACACCAGGGACACAGAGAACGTCCCTGACCAAAGTCATGCTCAGAGCTGCAGAGTGATTTTAGTCTCAGCTTTTGTCCTTCTGCAGCTTTTTGAAACATGAAGCCTGCATTTTATGGGCAAAATGGGAAAACTGAGGCTTTTACTGTCCCAAAGGTTTAGCCTTCCCTGGGACTCTGCTGGGCTGAGTCTGTTCTTCCCACCAAGTCTGATTTGCTTTGAGCCCTTCCTAAAGGGAGGTTCCTCTCCATGTCTCGATGTAAGGAGATGCATGGAGGTGGCTTGTGGCTTAAGAAGATGGAAAGCGCTTTAAAATTCCATTTTCCAGATCGGTGGTAGCACAGAGCAGCCTTAGTCTGGCATGGGCCATCAGGAAGGTTGTCCATGTGTGCTGCCTGGAGCATCCCATCATTTCCCCTGGAAGCTGCTGTTGTTAATCCCTTCTGCCCTGGCCCAGGATGTGTGGCCAGGTACTCCCCATCTGGTTCAGGGGAAATCCTCTCTTTTTTAGAGGATTTGTGGCTCACCAGGTAATTTCTGAGTTAAATAATTAGAGTTAATGTTGTTGACAGCTGGTCTTTGAGTATTGTGGAATTAATTGGAGCTCTTGGTTTGCTCTCCAGGGGATACTTGGTACAAGCCATGGTCAGAATCAGGGGCCTCAATGGAGAACTTTTTGAGAGATGGATCAAGAGAAGGGTGCAAGGTAGAATTGGTCCTTCCAGGATAGCCTGGAGGCATTTTGGAGAAACAAGAGGCCAACATTTCTGCCCACCCTGCCTCTTTTCTTGTGTGCTTTGGTAAATCAGACCTTAACTTCCCAGCCTTTGGATTTGGGTTTGTGAGCTTTACATGAATTTAGGTCACGTACCAACAGTGTTTTCCTCTTCCCAATGAGGGCGTGAGGACACAGCTCAGGTGAGAGACAACCTGAGAAACCACTTCAGTGCAGCTTAACTCAGACCCAGGAACCCCAGGGCTGCCAAGGTCACATTCTGGGCTTTTGTCCTTGGAGCTTGGCTGGAAGGTTTGAGTTCAACTGAGCTGCCTCAGGTTCTCCTCGTCCCAAAGATGCCAATAGTATGGCTAGGCACAGTTTTGCCTTGTCCCTGTGCAGGGTCAGGGGGTGCTGAGCACACATGAGGAAGGAAGAGATCCTGCAGCTCACTCCAAGCACAAACACGGATTTTCTGTTGTTCCTGTCCTGATTAAAGCTCAGCTGCTGTAATTGCCTGCTAGATTTGCAGAGAACTGTCAGGAGCTGCTTCAAGAAACCCCTGGCAGGGCCATGCAGGGCAGGGGATGCTTGTCCTGGGTTTGCTTCCCTGCGATTCACATGGAAATGGGCTGGGAATGGAAACTGGGCTGTGCTGGAATGGAAACGGGCTGTGGTGGTGAGGATAGGGAAACTGGACTGTGCTGGTGAGAGAATGGAAATGGGCTGTGCTGGTGAGGAAGGGGAAACTGGGCTGTGCTGGGAATGGAAACGGGCTGTGCTGGTGTGGAAATGGAAATCCAGCCTCAATTCTACCTTTCCCCTGCTGTCCCTGGTCCCCGTGCGGATCCGGGAGCCCTCGGGCATCGCTTTGCCCGAGGGAGCTGCGGAAGGAGCCCAGCCCCGCCTGCCCCGGGAGAAGCCGGCGCTTCAGAACTGCGGATCGCTGTGTTAATTAACGGCAAATGAGGGAAATGAGGTGTGGAGGAGCCGCCTTTGGAGGAAGAGCAGCCGAGTGCTGCTAATGAGTCGCACTGAAGCGGGAGCGCCGGGGATCGGATCCTTCGTGCTCTCACAAAGTGCAGCGGGAGGCTGGACAGAGCTCTTCACCTCGGCATCCATTCATTCCCTGCTGTTAAACACAGCCTCGTGTCCGAATTGAGACCCGTTCTTTGCTGTACACCCCTCTTGGCGAGGGCTTTGCTCCTTTGCCGGGAGGATGTCCCCAGCTCTGGGACAGCACACCGGAGCTCCACCTCGGGGTATCCTCTTCCACCTGCAGACACAGGAATGGCACCAAATTGGTTCATGTATGAAAAGCCAGAGCAGCAGAAGAAGCTGGAGATGTTTTTCCATGTGCCAGCAGCGTTCAGCCTCTGGAATTTATATTTAAAACGAAGTCAGCAGTCTCCATCTCCCTGTGTTTTGTCTCTAACACCAGATCAGTGCCTGACTGTGCTGGTAATTGGGGAAGGTTCACTGCCCAAACCCCAAACAGAATTAGTCTTTCTGCCTTTAAGCATAAACTGTCTGAGGATGAGTAACAAAATGTTCTTCCTTGAGAAGTTAATGTCAGGCTATTGGAGCTCTGTGGATGGATCAAGCTGTGAGAGCTCGATGCCAGTAACAGATTTGCATTTCATCTTCCAGGCTGGGGAAGAGATGCCAAAATTCTCCTTGGTTTCTTTTTCAATGAGATTTTGGTCCTGAGGGAGTTCCAGCCTATTGAGAAATTCCAGTCACACAGATTAAATTATGATAGGTTTGGAGCTGGAGGAGTCACTGGGAATTTTCTGTAACGTTCCTCTGCGCTCAAGGCTCCAACAAGTGCCTGATCTGTTGGGCTCTTTCCAGCAGATCTCTTTTCATTCTGTGTCTGGCAGTGTGTGTGTCAGCACTGTTCACTTGGGAAGGGTTTCTGGGATGCTGCAGGGGATGGTGCTGCAGCCTGACCCTGCTCTCAGCTCATCCTACAGGGAATACCCAGGAGTTCTCTGTTACAGGTGGGGGCTGGACAAGAATAGGGAGATCAGGAAATGGAAGAGGGCTCTGATTTGGAGTAATGCAAGGGGGAAGGAGCCCAGGGCTTGGGGTGAACGCTCCAAGTGCTTCTCTGCCTCTTACCTGAGAGGTTATTTTCCAAATGAATTTTCAGAATCAGAGAATCCCAGAATGATTTGGGTTGGAAGGGACCTCAAAGCCCATCCAGTGCCACCCCTGCCATGGCAGGGACACCTCCCACTGTCCCAGGCTGCTCCAAGCCCCAGTGTCCAGCCTGGCCTTGGGCACTGCCAGGGATCCAGGGGCAGCCACAGCTGCTCTTGGCACCCTGTGCCAGGGCCTGCCCACCCTCCCAGGAGCAATTCCTGCCCAATATCCCATCCATCCCTGCCCTCTGGCAGTGGGAGCCATTCCCTGTGTCCTGTCACTCCATCCCTTGTCCCCAGTCCCTCTCCTTGTCTCCTGGAGCCCCTCTATGCCCTGGTAGGAGCTCTGAGCTCTCCCTGGAGCCTTCTCCAAGTGAACAATCCCAAATCTCTCAGCCTGTCTCCATAGGGGAGGTGGTCCTGTCCCTTTATCAACTTCATGGCCTCCTCTGGCCTTGCTCCATCAATTCCATGTCCTCCCCATGTTGAGGACACGAGAACTGTGTCCAGTTTCCCAGGTGAGGCCTCAGGAGAGCACAGGAAGTTTTTCCCTGCAAAACTTTGCTGACTTGCAGCAGCCATCTGTCATCCCTCACTCCACTCTGTTTTTTTCCATGCTGCTGCCTCCGAGCACGCTGCTGGCAGCAGGGGGAGGCTGGAGAGGAGAGGTCACTCTGCTCATGGTGTCTATTCCCAGCAGCAGCGTTTGCTATTTGTGGGGCTGGAGTAGTGTGAGGGTGTTTGGGAGCTGTCACAAAGGGAATTAACTTGCCCAGAGCTAAATCAGGAGATCCTTAAGTTTGTAACTCGGGATAAATGACAGAGCTGGAAGCGACAGCTCATCCACAACCTGGCTCTGAGGGACTGGAAGCATGGAGGGGTCTTGGGTGGATGTTACTGCCATGTGCTTGGATGTTTCTATGAAAAGATAAATGCAGGCTGGGAGGGGCTGTTTAGCACGGATTTTCTGGCTCTTGTTGGTTGACATAAAATCATGGCACAGTTTGTGCAGACTCTGAGCTTTCCACGTCCCTTTCAAGGCAGGTCCTGTCCTCACGTTCTGAACCATCAGGAGTATTTTTAATAAAAAATGCTGGATGGAAATAATCATGTCAAGCTTGAGTCATCCACCTCCACAGGCACTATCTAAAGGGTATTGTCAGGAGGGAAAAACATTTCCAGAGTGGGAATGTGACAAATCTCACCTGAAGAGAGGCACATGCATGACAAGCAGGCTTGGGGGAGATGCAAGTAGAGCCTTGCAGAGAAACCCAAATGTGAACCATGGCAGCAGCATTTGTCCAGGCACACATCCCAGTAAATCCTCACCTGAGCCAGGTTCTTTTGGAACCAGCAGGAGGAAATGCTGCAGGCCAGTGTTGGCATCTGGTGTCTCGCCCACAGAGCTCCTGCCTCAGGTGGGGCTGTGGTGTCTGTAGGGCTTTTTCTAGACTGGGAGAGATTTTTGGGCTTCTTGCAGTGCCTAAGGTCAAGCTCCAGGGTGGTAGTGCCAGGGTTTTGCCTGGTTGAACTGGAGGTGTGAGCAGAGAAGCCCAGGAAAAGGGAGTGCAGGGGAATACAGGGCAGGAATGTGGGCACTTCCCTCACCAGAGGCTTTTCCATCCTTATGGATTACAAACCACAGCAGATCCTGATTTCTGCTTCTTCTTCCCAGCACCTCCCCTCTGCTGCCAGCTCTCACCTGGGTCTCCCTTTTCTGGGTGTAGAAGACATCCCTGAGCAGTTCCAGAGTGCACTGGAAGCAGCTCCTGAGGGAATTGCAGGGTCCTGGTGAAGTGCAGCTCCAATGGAGCTGGGATTAGCAGCTGTCTCCTGCTGGCCAGCAATGCAGGCAGGGCCAAGGTGCTCAAGGGCTGGTGGGGCTGCAGGCCCAGGAACAGGGCAGGGTGGCAGTCGTGGGGCCAGGGACACCCTGGGGACACACACCCGGGTAAAATGGGCCAACATCACAAACACATCTGTGCCATCCTAGCCCTGCCTCTGGAAATCAGCTCAGGTCGGGGCTGTTCACCCTCCTCTGCACGTCTGGTGACAATCCTTGGGTGTTGGGAGTCCTGGGAAGGAGGGGCCGTGTCCTGCAGGGCTCTGTCACCAGCCAGGCTCCTTTGGGGGCTGTTATTTAACAAAAACCCCGTGAGCCAGGAGATTGTGGCTGGTCCAGAGCTGGTTCTCTGCACTGTTATCATGAAGCTTGGTAAGATATCAGAGCTGCTGTTCCTCTCCAGAGGCTGAGTTTTCCCTGGCACTTCAATTCTGCAGCTGGGAAAGGACAGGGAGAGTCCCTCCAACCTCCCCAGCTGAGGATTTATTATCTTCTGTGTTCCAGGTGGGATCCAGGGAACAGGAGCAGGGATGAGCTCCAAGAGGGAGACCCAGGGCAGACAGGCATTAGTCAGTGGGCTGAGTCATGGAGCAGCAACAGGCTGAGCCTGCTCAGCTCCAGGGAGAGGAAAAAACACCTGGAAAAGAGGAAAGGAAAGGAAAGGAAAGGAAAGGAAAGGAAAGGAAAGGAAAGGAAAGGAAAGGAAAGGAAAGGAAAGGAAAGGAAAGGAAAGGAAAGGAAAGGAAAGGAAAGGAAAGGAAAGGAAAGGAAAGGAAAGGAAAGGAAAGGAAAGGAAAGGAAAGGAAAGGAAAGGAAAGGAAAGGAAAGGAAAAAGGAAAGGGATCCTGGGATAGGAGATGCTCTGGACATGGATCCCTGCACAGCTCCACAAGTCTATGCCCAGTGCAAGCCCTGCAAGCATTAATGCAGTAGCTGGGACTGTATAAAGCTCATTTGCTGCTTCCCAGAGCTCTTTTCCAAGGGAGGTTCATCCCCAGCATGGCTGCTGTGAGTGGCCATGGCTGGAAATGGAATTATTTCTGAATGCTATTGAGCTGTGATGGGGTTTCGTGTCCCTGAATATCAAACTGTACCAGCAGCATTCCCAGGCTGCTGGGGACAGGAACAACTCTGTCTCTTCCTTCTGCCGAGCTCCTGCTGCCAATTTTCCAGCTACAGCCTGGAATTCCAGTGTGGATTTCCTTGAGACTTGGGAGTTCCAGGTATGGAGCAGCCTCCCTAAAGAAATTATAAAATCTGGTGCAGTGTTAATGTTCTGAGGATCACAGAATCCTAGAATGGTTTGGGTTGGAAGGGACCTCAAAGCCCATCCAGTGCCACCCCTGCCATGGCAGGGACACCTCCCACTGTCCCAGGCTGCTCCAAGCCCCAGTGTCCAACCTGGCCTTGGGCACTGCCAGGGATCCAGGGGCAGCCACAGCTGCTCTGGGCACCCTGTGCCAGGAATTCTGCAGGAGTTCTTGGGTTGCAGGTTCCCATTTGCTCCAGACAGTTCCTGGATGGGGAAGGGGTGGGTCCCTGACCCTGGAGCTGTGACAGCTGCAGGGATCCTCCAAGGTTTGTGGGTGTCATTCCCCGTGCTCTGTCCCATCAGGAGTCTCCAGCATTCCTGGGAGCACTGGCTGAGAGGAGGCCCCTGCCCAACCCAGCTCCATTCTCCTGAGCTCCCTTTGGGAATCCTTCCCTGTGGCAACAGGGTCCTGTGTGCCACAGACACTCATCCAGCACCACCAACCTTCCCCCCCCCAGCCTCCAGGAAAGCTCTCTTTCCCTGGAATTAGCATCACTTCCCTCCCCAGGCAGGCAGTGCAGTGAGGGGACACCCAAAGGGTGGGAGCACAGGGAGCTCTGCAGAGGAATTCCAGGTTCTGAGGGCTTGAGCTGCAGCATTGCCATGGGGACCACTGGAGCAGGGGGATGAGCTCTGAGATTCTCCAGCACTGGAGCTCCTCAGCAGGGAGGTGGCAGAAAGCTTTGGATGGGGGGAAACTCCAGAACAAGAATTTCCATTCTCCTTTACATCCCAAGCTCTGCACAAGGAGCCTGGACTTTGGCAGGTTGATTTCCCAGGGGACAAGCCCAGCCTTGGGAAGGGCTCCAGGGGCTCTGCTCCCCGTGCCCTACACTCCCTCCCAAGGGGAAATGTGTCACCTGCACTCCCTGCCCCCAAAGTCCAGGAACAGGCATCAGCAGCATCTCCAAGGAAAGAGTCCTTGCTGCAAGAGAGTACAAATAAAATGGGATTGGCTGCCAACAAATTAAAATGACAGGGACACCATCTGGACAACAATTAAAGGGATGGTTTGAGCTCCAGCTATGCTGACACAGTTTGGGAACGGGCTCATGAGATGGGGGGATATTCAGATATCCTTGGGCAGGGCTGGAGGATTCCTGGATTATTGTAGTGGAGATGGAGCCTGTTTGAGCTGGAAAAAGATGGATTTGGGGAGAGGGATCCAAACCGTGCCTTGGTGCAGCTCCTTTCAGGTGTGCTGTGCGTGTCTCTCTCACCAGAGGTGCTGCTGAGATTTTGGTGCTCCCTGGCATTCCATGGATCCTGCCAGGCCGATGCTCCCATGGCTGGGAATTCACTGCCTGTGTCCCCTCCAGCCACGGGAATGGAGCAAATCCACATCAGGAGCTAAACCTGCCATAAAAGGCATTTAAATCTGGCTGTGACACATTTATCCAATTTTTAATAGAGATTTTTAATTTTTGATGCAAACTCCTAGGCCGGATCATTAATTTTATAAGTTCTTCAATCCCTGGTGTTAAACCTGGGTTTAGCAAGTCTCTATTTCCTATTCCAGGAAATCTTCCTGGATGCACCCAGTGGTCTCAGCCTCACCTGCTGCCCTATTGCTCTGCTGAGCTGCTCCCCAGGCAGTGACACTGCCTGGGACAGGGCTCCTGCAGCCCAGAGCTGTGACATTCCCTGGACATTCCCTGGAGGCTGAATGCCTCTGTGTCCCTCGTTTTCCAGGCTGGGAAGAGCTGTGGGTTCAGGGAGGTGTTGGTGTGTTGTGCACACCCAGCAGGTCCCAAACACATCATTCCCTGCTGGCCCAGCTCCCAGGGATCCTTTGGGATGGGGTTAGTGTGTCCAGAGCATCTCTTCCTGTCAAAGGGAGGCATCAATTCCTGCCTGAGGCTTTTGGGGCTGGGCGGGGCTGACAGTGCCACAGGAAGAGATTTTGGACATCCCCCCCCCAATAAAGGGCTGCTCCCTTGGATCAGGTGGGAATTGTCCCAGCCATGCAGCTCCTTCCCCAGCCACAGGAGTGAGACCCTGGAGAAGCCTCAGTGCTGCAGAAGCCACAGCACTTCTGGGGACTCAAAGAGTTGGTCCCCAGCTGAAAATCCCTCTGAAAAGCCATTTCTTCCCATTTAACTGCACAGGCAGAGGCACAAACCCGGCATTCTCCCTGGATTTAAGCTCCTTAGGCATCCCTTGGTGGCACTGAGTGCTGAGCAAATGGTTCACTCTTTATTTCTGTTCCTGGGGCCTCTCAGTGTGGGCTCAGGAGCTCAGGGAAGGCTGGGAAAAGGGCTGGCCAAGCTGCCAGTGGAGGAGCTGGGACAGGGATGGCTCTGGTGAATCCCAGCAGGACAGCCCTGCATGGACATGAGGGCCCTGTGGGGCTGCCAGGGCTCTGCTCACTCAGGGTCTCAGAGTTGGCCTTTGAAGATCCATCCTTTAATTACCCTGATTCACAATCCTGCGGGGTCTGGAGATGATCCTGGTGTTCTGCCTGCCAGGCTGGTGGGACACTGCAATGCCAGGTGTCCCTGGAGCTGTGGGGACAGGGATTTCAGCCAGGAGGTGACATTCATTTCAGCACATCAGCTGTAATCCAGCCCCAGCCCAGCAGAATCGATGCCTTGGCTCCTCAGAGCAGACTCCTCTCCAACAAATACCTGCAAAACCCCACTGAATCTGTGCAGGGGAACATTCAGAAATAGGTTTTGCCCCTAAATGAGGAGGTTTAGGGGTTAGGTGTACACTGGAGAAGCAGGAGGACAGATCCCTGGTCATGTCCTTCACTGGGATGTTTTGGCTGTTGCTGATTCCTCTGTGCCTCAGTTTACTGGGCAGCAGAGAAATTTGGGAAGGGGAGAAGCCACCACAGCCTTGGGAGCTGCCAGAGCCTCTCCTCTGTGGCTCCTGCTCCCCATGAGCAATGGCTTTGCCTGGACTCCCCAGTGCCCATGTCCCTGTGGTCCCTGCTGGTGACATGGAGGTGGCACAAGGTCCTGGCACAGCACTGCTGCAGCGGCAGGGACAGAAATCCAGTGACTGAGAGGGTCTCACCTGGTGCCTTTGGGGGTTTTTTTCAGATGCCACTTGAGCAGAGCCTTTGGAAGCATCACCAGATGTCAAGGTCGGTGCCCCTGGTTTGGGGTGGGAACACTGCCCTGGACTGTCAGGATCCCAGCCCTGCTGCTCCAGGGAATATCCATCACCCACAGGGCTCTGCTGAGGGACAGTGTGGTCCTGTCCCCATGTCCCTGTGTGCCAGAAAGTGTCTTTCCTGTCCTGAGGCCCAGCCAGGGCCCTGGCACAGAGAGCAGGGTGTGAGGCCAGCAGAGGGATGTCAGCAGTACCGGGAACTGAACCTGGTTGTCCTCTCCCTCTGGCTGGAATTCTCTGTTTGCCAGTTCAGCTTGCCCAGCCACGGCTCCTGAGACATCACAGCCTCAGCTCAGATGAGAAAGAGGTGCCAAGGCCGGGTTCATTAAATGGATTGTGCAAGGATGCTCCATCAGGGTCTGCACTGCATGTTCCCTAAAAGTCAGAACTGGGGGAAGCAGGAGAGGAGGGGAGGAACAGGGGGGGCTGTGCTCCGGTGGGATGGGGCAGGGTGGGTGGGAGGGAGCAGAGGGCAGATGTAGGAGCAGGGTATCAGGATGGTCGGGACTGACAGAGATCTCTAAAGCCAGGGGTTGGAACTTGTGCTTTATTGCAAAGGGCGTGGGTTGAAGGCTCTGCTTGGAGCTGCCAGCCCCAGCTCAGAGCAGGCTGTGAGAGCAGGAGGGCAAGAGGAAAAAGAGTAAAGAGAGAGCAGGGGATAAGAGGAAAGAAGTAAGAGCATAAGAGGGGTAAGAACAGTAAGAGAGCGAGGTTCCCGTTACAATACAATCAATCTTCTTCTGTGTTGAATATTCTAATTCTCACTCACCAATCTAATACAAGATACAAATCCTATAGCATTTACATACAGCCTATAAGAATCGCTACATTACCATACTGTGTTACACTTTAAACCCTAAAAACTACCCTTTGGACCCCCTCTGCCAAGCTAGTAGGGTCTTCTCTGACCCTTGGACCTGTCTGCAAGCAGAGGGAATTGTTCAGTCGAGAGGAGATTATTTTCAGCAGGCCATACTATTGTTTTCTAGTTGTTCACTAACTAAGGTTTGGTATCTCAAAGATGGCTTTCATTTCAATCTTGCTTATAGTTTCCATACCCTCAAAATCTTTTGCCAGGCAATCATATTTATAAGGTTTTCCAGTTTCATCTTCTCCAATAGGCAGAGGGTTTGGAGCTGGGGAGGAGCTGAGAGGGGCAGCTCCAGCCTTGGATTTGCTATTCCTGGAGCCAAAGGAGGCAGGGCCATGTGCAGCCAAAGGATGCAGAGCCATGTGCAGTGATGTCCAGCTGTCCCCGGACCCTGCAGCCACAGCCTGCACCCAGATGGGTCCAGGCGACCTGGGCAAGGAGCAGGAGCCCCATGGGAAGTGCTGCTCTCCCAGCTCTGGCTTTGGTGACATCGAAGTGCATCTGTAGGAGCCCTTGGAAGTCTGGCCTTGGATACTCATCCATGGGGTGCCACTCTGCCAGGGACCCTGGTGATCCCAGGCACTGCAACGACCCCAGCCAGGGCTGTGAGGGACAGGGATGCTCTGGGAACAGCGGGGAGGAACAGGAGAAATCAGCCCCCTTTGCTTCCTGATCCAACCCTGGATGCCAGCAGTGTCCATGGGCACAGGGAATGTCCAGGGGCACAGGGAGTGTTCAGGGGGCACAGGAAATGTCCAGGGGCACAGGGAGTGTTCAGGGGGCACAGGGAGTGCCCAGGGGGCACAGGAAATGTCCAGGGGCACAGGGAGTGCCCAGGCAGGAGCTGCAGTTTTGGGACACTCTGGGAGCCCTCGGTGCCAGCCCAGGCACTGCAGGGTGAGAGCACTGCAGCTCCTAGGGCTGCTGCCAGCCTGGCTCAGGTTGTTCACTCTCCAGATGAAGTGAGTGAAAGCTGAGCCGTGGTTTTGGCAGCCTGAGCTCAGCCCCAGCTCCTGCCCTCGCTGGTGATGCTGGGCAGGGGGGGCTCAGGCCAGGGGCACCCTGGGCCTTGTGCCAGGTGGGGTTTGTGGGGTGAGCTGAGCCAGGACCTCTCTGTCTGCCTTGATCTCCTGTTCACCCCCTCCCCGAAGGGCTCCTGTGGCCTGGACCCAGCTGAGAGGGACACAAGGGAGGGACAGTGGCAGTGCTGGCACAGCAGCAGGACTCACATGAAGCAACACTCAGAGTAACAGCACAGGAGATGGTGGAGCTCAGTGCCCAGGGCTGCAGTCCTGGCACCGTTCCCCGGTGGGCAAAGCAGCTGGGATCCAATTCTGGCTGGGATTGGGATGGGTTGGGCAAGCAGGGAGCTGCTCAGTGCCAGCCTGTGTCCTGCCTGGAGCTGAGGGGCCACAGGCAGCACGAGCCAAGTCAGAGCAAGAAAAAGAACTCCCAGAAACGTTGGCATTTGGAATTTTCAGTTTTCAGTAGTGCAGAACACTGAAAATGTCTTCTTTATTTTGATAACAATTCTGGGGAAGAAAACCAAACCAAACAACAAAAGAAAGAAAACCCCCAAGCTTTGGTAGTGAATTATATTTGTGTCTCGTGGTCCTGAATGCACATCATTAAGATGTCATTTAGGAAAAGTCTCTCTAAATAAGCCATTAGAACACAAGCCTATTAGAAACATCTGGGATGAGGCAGTATTTTGTATTTTAGGATTATTCTTTTGGGCAATTTCTTTTTAATTTGCGAGGAAACACAAATCTCATTACTTTCCTTTCAAGGAAAGGAAATCAAATGCAGGGTGTGAGATTGTGTGAACAGCTCTGGGTGGGCAGGGGCAGGGAGGGGCTCTGGAACCCTTTGGAGTTGCTGCTATTCCCGGAGGTACAGAAGACTTGGAGCAGTTTAGTGCTCAGCAGCTCCTCACGTTTTCACGAAAGGAGGGGACACAGCGATTTCTGCCTTTGCCATGGAGAGCTGCGTTTGCCAGCCTGTCTGAGGGATGGAATGCCAAGCACAAGCACTCACTGGAGCTTGTCACTGCTTTGGAAATTTGATTCCAGTGCTGCAGGAGGGAAAATGAGAAAATAGAGAGAGTTGGATGTTTGCTTTGCTCCTGGGGGAAGTGGAAGTGAGATGGGCTGAGGTTCCCTCTCTAAAGCACAGGAGTAACAACGTCCCTGATTGTACAAATGTGTTCCTCAGGGACTGCCTTCCAGTGCAGCTCTGCAAACAGGGCATTGTTCCATTTATTGGAGTTTAAAAATAAATGGATACCCCTACTTTTTTTCTATTTTTTTTTAATCTGAGCCAAATCAGCACATTTGAATTTTTGCATTTTTCTCCCATGAATCGGAAGCTATGGAGGAAAAAAGAATCCTCATCTGTTCCAAAACAAAGTGTTTCATTTTGAGTCTGAGCTTTTTCACTCAGTTCTGCCCTGAAGGTGTGGCAAACTTGCAGATTTAGGCTGGCCAGGTCCCAGCTTCCACAGAAAGATGAAATCCAAACATTTCCTTGCAGCCTGGACACGGGGCCAGGGCAGTGCTGGGAGCTGATGAGGTGTTTCAGAGAGGCCGGGTGTGCTTTGGGGAAAGCTCTGCAGGACACAGATTACCCTGGGATGGTTCTTTTGCAGTCAAGCCAAGGGCACAGGAGCAGGGCCAGCATTTGGGCAGAGATGTGCAGGGATCCCTCCCACCCTGGCAGGGGAGCCCCAGGAGTGGGGTCACACTCCCAAGTGCTTTCATTGCTCCCCTGAGGGGCTCCCAGGAGCTGAGCCCAGGTTTTGGCAAAGCCCAGGAATGACCATTCCAGCCCAGCAGTAAAAAAATCCCTGGTTTGGCTTGGCTGGGGTGCAGCAGGGACACTTCCCATTCTGGGAAGGGGCTTAGGGAGCTGACAGCTTCTCCAGGGCTCATTCCAGAGACCTTCCAGGCTCCTTTCTCCACAGCCTTCCTTTGCTGGATTCCTCATCCTCCCTTTTGTCTGGCTCTCACTTTTCACAAGAAAAGGATGGAATGTATGAGCTGAGGAAATGGCAGCAAAGCAAATCAAGAGTCTGGTTAAATCCAGGGCTCTGGAGGGGGAGCCTGGCTTCTCCTCAGGTTCCCTGCTGTCCTGCACTGGCTCTGGTGTTTCCAATTTGTTGGGTTTTTTTGCTCCTTGGATAAAGAGATGTGCTTTGATTTCTGCAGCTGCCATCAATGACAGTAAGGCTGAGATGTCCCTTCAGGGCTGGCAGAAGGAGATGGGATTAGACAGCAGCTCACACTTCAGGAGCTTTGCTGTTTGGGGTTTGGACAGGAGTTTTTAGGTGATTGAAGGGTTTATTTCAGTTTATTTCCCCTGTAAGAGAGCAGCAGGCCAGGGCTCTTGGCTGGTGACACCTGGGTGTCACCTGGTGCCACCTGAGCCTGAGGGACACCTTGGGACACAGCGTTGCTGTGGGATTTGCTGAAGGGCTGACTCCCTGTGCTCTGGGGATGCCTCTGTTGAGGTTCATCTGCAAGAACAGAGACCAGAAGCTGCTGTTTTCAGGTGTTTAGTGTGATCATTTCACCTTCTCACCCAAATCTTCAGGCTGGAATCACAGTGTGGAGGCCTGGCACATAAAAGGCTCTCCTGATGTGCTGAGAGCACCTGGTTCTCCATCCCAGCAATGTTTGAAGCCAAACGTGGCTGTTTTGGTTTGTTTGAACTGGGTAGAAACACTAATTAGTGTAGCAGTTTAGGTTTGCTAATTTTAATGTACTTACTTTTTGTTGCAAGATAAGATTAGGAGTAAAAGCAGGGCAAACCTAAAACTTAAAGGGTGTAAAGAAAAATTTTATTAACAACATAAAGAAATAATAAGTTTAGAATAAAATGTTCTGACTACCTCTCTTTTTCCATACTTTCTTCTTGTTCTTAATAACAACATACAGAAGCACTTTAGTTAGTTACTAACTCAAATAATTTTTTTGTTTATTTTAGGGAGAGGAGTTTTTCTTTGTTTGGCTATAGGGATTTTTTTACAGGAAGGAACATCCCCGGAGTTCCTCTGCATGGAGAAGCTGCCCATGGAATATTTCAGGGGGAGCAGGGTCGGTGTCTTTGCTCAGCCAAAGGAAGAGCTGAGCCTGGGGAGGGACTCGGTGCATCCCAGGGAAAATGTGCTGATTTTACAAATATGCAATTCTGATCCCAGTGATGGAGGCAGGAAAATTGCCATCGATGGAGCTGGGCTGTGACTGAAGGAATCAGACAAACTGGTGATGTCCTTAGAGTCTGTCTCATTCTAAGAGAAACCTTTTAGGGATCAGCTCCTAGAGAAAGTTTCACCCTCCTGAGTTTCAGCTCCTGAGTGCTGGAAGATTGGATGTCACATCCCATCCTGGGGGATTTCTGGGATGCAGCACAGCTCATTCTGCCATCCTTCACCTGCTGGCTGGGGAGGAGCTCTCAGCTCCTGGTGCACAGAGCCAGTGCCATCCCAGTTTGTCATGCACCAGAGCAAGCCTGGCTGTGACAGAGGGCTGGCCCCGGGCTGGGCTGGCTGTTTGGGCTGGGAATCCGTGGTGGAACAGAGAGAGGCTCTTTTGAACCTCACTCCTTTGGGTAATTATCACTATGGTAATTTATGTGCTTCATTAATAATCAGCTCTCTGCATTCCCTTACCTCTCCCAGCTCCTGCAGCCTCTGAGGCTTTGATGGGGTGAGAGCAGCACAAATAAAGAGAATTGGCTGAAAAGGGAGGCACTGAGGCAGGAGGGCCACAGACCTGTCTGGTTTTCCTCTAAAACCGATCAGACAAAGGGGTTTGGTGCTCCTTGGGAATTTCCCTCCCACCCTTTTGGGGAGTATCCTCCTCCATCTCCATCAGCCCAGCTGGAATAATCCTCATCCCCAGGGAGGGGACAAATCCAGAGTTCCTCACCCAGAGTGCTCCTTGAGACTTCCCTAATCCCTGATTGCTGCTGTCCATGGGGACATCCCAAAGGATGGCATTGGGATCAATGCCTGAGCAGCTCTTCCCAGCAGCTGCTGAGGAGCCTGGGCTCCAGCTGGAGTTTGGAATTCTGTGGGATAGCCCTGGAGCACTCTGGGCTGCTGTGAGAAGCTCTCTGTATGTCAGCTCAGTGATGTGTGTAGGAATCTTCAAGCCATAAATACTTGGTGAAGGTTGCAGTGACTTTTTTGAGTGGGGAGAGCAGAATGTGGCAGCCAGAAAAAAACCCATGATACAAAAATAGTAATGGCTCTTTTGGGAAGAGGAAATGATATTCCACTAAAAACAGCAACCCAAATTAATGGGAGCATTTAAAGCAGGGAATTGCTAATTACCTAGATGTGGATGAGGCAAACATGGCAAACAGATTTATTGGGGAACTTTTAGCTCTGTACATATGTCCATGATGATTTATTTTCTTGCCACAAGCTCAGAATTGTCTGGGCTGTGTAAATATTGTGGTTGATAGCTGTAAAGATTTCCAGTGGATGAGGCTGGAAAGAGTCATTTGGTCAGCCATGGTTACCAGAGCTCGGGAGTTTCATTAATGGGGATCTGGGGGAATGGCCAGGCCCATCCTCACCTTTAATTTTAATTAACCCTTGTTTTAATGAACCTTTGTTTTAAATAACCCCTGGCATGTGAAGGGAACCTCTGCCAACCCCCCCTTGGGCGTGGTGACCCCGTGTGACTCTGGTGGAACAAAACACTTTTCCAAGCAGATTTGTGTTTGTTAGGATGGTGTAAGAGGGGCGAGATACTAATTTTTCAATATGAAAATATCAATTTTCCAGCTGGAATGTGGGAAGTGGCTCCTGCGTGGTGTGGAAGGTGATGGGGATGTCTCTGTGCTCACCCTGCACGGGGTGGGCACAGACCATGGCGTCCTCCCTCTCCAAACATGGATTTCCAACACTTTTCCACACTTTCACATCTCTTCTGTTTTG
Source organism: Sturnus vulgaris (assembly GCF_052056855.1). Taxonomy (NCBI): domain Eukaryota; kingdom Metazoa; phylum Chordata; class Aves; order Passeriformes; family Sturnidae; genus Sturnus; species Sturnus vulgaris. Next base: position 10,137,176 of record NC_142263.1, on the reverse strand, counting down.
ACATTAATAAGAATAGCAAAGAGTTCAGAGAAAGTAGTTTTGGCATCTACTGTATTTAATTTGCTCCAACTTTCATGTGGAGTTTAATTTAGACTGATGAGAGAGGCAGTTTTATGAGTATAAAACTCCATTAATTACAGATCCTGTCTTAATTATAAATGGCTCTATTTTAAAGGAAGTTTTACAACCAAAATTAAGACTTGGAGCAGTTCAATCAATACAAACATCAATTAGACCTGACTTTGTACTCCAATTAATTTACAAAGCTTCCCAATGAAGTGTAAAAAGTGAGGCACTTTGTGCTTCTGGCTCTGCCCTCCCTGGGCACCAGGAGGTCCCTGTGGTTCTGCTGGAGCCTCCTTGGACCAGCGTGGCTGGAAGAACAACCTGCCCAAGGGGCTGGATGTGCCCAAAAAAACCAGAGTGAATGCTTAAAATGGCAGAAAAGGGAACTGTGGTTACTGTGCTGCAAAGAGAGAGAAAGGACAGCAACACCCATGGAGCTCTGTGGGGAAAAAAGGCCAATTTATTGTACAGACAGCCCGGATTTAAAGTGTGTTAGTGCAGCCAGGACAGGACAGGAGCTCATTGGACAATTGGGAAAAACATCCTTGGGACAGCACCTCAGGATGTGTCCCACGGGAAAGACACCAGGGGTTAATGTTGGTGATGAATTCCACTCTGTTTGTCACCATGTTATCACCCTGGGAGACTCCTCCCTAACTGAAGCTGCAGTCAGCTTGTCAGCCTGGGAATGGAGCTGAGAGTCAGGAGAAATCCAGGCCTGAAAAGAATTTCCAAGCTGTGATTCCCCAGCTCTCTAAATGTGTGTGTCCACAGGGAACCAGATCTGTTCACTTGCCTGTGGCCCAGCACAGTCTGGGATTCCCAGGTGGAAACTGTCCTGAGGAGCTCAGGGACACCCCAGGGTTGGACACTGGCACTTGTCACAATTCCAGGATGGGTTGGGTTGGAAAGACTTTAAAGCCCTCCCAGTGCCAGCCCTGCCCTGGCAGGGACACCTCCCACTGTCCCAGGCTGCTCCAAGCCCCAGTGTCCAGCCTGGCCTTGGGCACTGCCAGGGATCCAGGGGCAGCCACAGCTTCCCAGCAACACTCTTTGGAAGAGTTCCAGCTTCAGGGCAGGATTTAGGAAGGCACAGAACTCTCTGTGGGCTCCAGACTGGTCTCAGTCACCTTCTCCTCCCACCACTCCTCAGGGCAGGGACTCTGTGCCCATCCAGCTCCCAGTGGGAGCCCAGCCCAGGAAAACCCAGGAGAAGCAGCAGGAAACTGTAACCTGACCATACAGAGAGTCCTGGGGGGAAAGGGATGGAGGGAGGTGTTCACCCAGTTTTTATTTCCGTTTTTGGTGGAACCAGGGGTTTTAGTGAAGCCAAGTTCAGGGCTCTGGAGCTGTTTGGAGTTGGGAAAAGGGCAGGCAAACCAAGCCAGACACTGCTCCGAATTCCCAGCAGATGTCTGATGTTTGAAACCCTTTCAAGCAGAGCCATTTGGGCTGGAGCAAATTCTCCCAAGATATTTTTAGACGATTTAGAAAAATCTTACCTCAAAGTAAGATGCCTTACAAAGAGTTGGTGCTGGGAGACCTCTGGGCTTGGGGGCTGCCAGGAATCAGGGAATGAGGCTTTTCCAAAGGGAGAGAATTGACAGGAATCAGGAAATGAAGGCTTTCCAAAGGGATAGGATTGAGAATCAGGGAATGAGGGCTTTCCAAAGGGATACAGGTAACAGGAATCAGGGAATGAGGGCTTTCCAAAGGAAGGAGCTGCCCTGGTCCTGCAGCTGGGCGTGTGCAGCAGTTTCTGTGATTAGGTGTGAATGTCCCTGCAGCTTTTCCATGAGAACAGGGGAGGAGGGAAAGAGGCAGATCCTGCCAGTTCCGGCTTCTCTCCATGTTTCTGGGATGGGGCCATTCAGGGAATGTCAGTCCAGCGCTCACCAGCTCACCTGAGAGCTGGGGGTGCCCGAGGGGGAGGCACTGGGGGTGCCCAAGCCGCTGCTTCCACCTGCATGGAGCCTGGTGGGAATGGTTTCCACTGGAAATGGCTGGGCTGGAGGCTCCTGACCTGGGCTGTGGGGCTGCTTTGGGACTCCAGGTGTTGCCCATGTCCCACCCTGGGCCTTGGCTGGCCATGGAGGGGAGGTCAGAGCCCTTCCCATCTCCCTGGGACCCATGAACATGGTGAGGTCACTGGACACTGATGGTGGCTCCTATGGAATGGGGATCCTGGACACTAAAGCTGTCCCTTCTCAGGGCTGGACATGGGGATGTGACCCAGCTCCTGGCCTGTGGGACCTGCTCATGGTGAGCTGGGGAAACTCCTGTGTCCAGTGCTGAAGTCTGCAGTGTGGGATTTTCACCTCAGATGTTCCAGGGATTGGTTTGGAGGCCTGGAGGCTTCTTTATTTTCTTCTCCTGCCAATGGCTGAGCAACAGGGAGAGGTTTGAGGTTCTTGTGAGGGTTTGATGGCAGCTCAGTGTTTCTGGTGGCCACGGAGGGTCCACATTGGAGGGACAGGTGACAAGAAGCTGTGACAACTCAACAAAAGCTTCCAGCCTGAGCACAGCCCAGGCTGTGGTGAATCCAGGCTCCAGAGTGGGAGAGGGGTGTGGAGAAGGAGAACACAGCAGTTGTTCACTGTCTGCTCCAAAGCAGAGCTGCAAATGTCACATGGAGCTGGAGGAGGTGTTCAGGAGAGGAGAAAGTGGAGCAGCATTGCTGGCATGGGTAACCCATGGGACTCCTTCCTGTGGGATAAACAGAAGTAAATGAGATCCTGAAAGGGAATGGGAAGATTTGTGGAGGTCTTGGGACTGTTTGAAGAAGGGCTCTTGAGGGAGGATCAGATCTACCTGACCCAGGACCCAGAACTGCTCTGGTGCTGCAGCTGTGCCTGGGTCAGGCTGAGCATTCCAGGTCCCCTCAGTGCCCTTCCCTGGGAGGGGATGAACCCAGCTGGACTTCAGAGTGCCCAAGGACAGGGCTGGATGGGATATTGGGCAGGAATTGTTCCTGTGAGGGTGGGCAGGCCCTGGCACAGGGTACCCAGAGCAGCTGTGGCTGCCCCTGGATCCCTGGCAGTGCCCAAGGCCAGGCTGGACATTGGGGCTGGAGCAGCCTGGGACAATGGGAGGTGTCCCTGCCAGGACAGGGGTGGCACTGGGTGATCCCTGATTCTATGAACACTGTCTGAGTGAGCTTCATCCAGGCACAGGGAATGTGTGACCTTTGAGGGCACTGCCAGTCTCTTTTGGGATCTGGGGTGGAGTGGATGGGAAGGGATGGAGGAGGGAAAGCAGCTGATGTGCTGCAGGAATAAACTCCTGCTGGGATTCCTGGGGCTGTCCTGCGCAGGGCCAGGAGTTGGACTTGGATGATCCTTGTGTATTCCTTCCAGCTCAGGCTATTTCCATCAAACTGGCAGAGCTGTTTGGGATTTCCTCCTGTTTTGCTCTTCTCTGCTGTTGCTAAAATACTCTTGGAGAGAATATCAGATGAAGATGAAGAACAAGGAGCTGTTTTTATCCTTCCCCCATGTCGTGGCTGGCCTGGGGAGGTCCTGGAGCAGATCCTCTGTGTCCAGGATCCTCTGGTGTGCCCGTGCTGGGCTGCAGTCCCTCTCCACGGGCAGCTGGCACAAGGATACAGCTGTGGAAGGAGCACATCTGGGATTTCCCTGCTCCTCATTGTTCCTTGGCTACTGTGGAATCCCTTGGAACTCTTGGCAACCTGCAGAACTCCCAGCAGCTTTTCCTGAGCGCTCTGGAGGCTTTAATTCAGGTTTTTGTTTTAGTGTCTCCAGGATAACAGGCAGGTTGTGTCCAGCACAGCAGGATCAGCTGCAGAGGGATATGGGATATGGAATATGAGATATGGAATATGGGATATGGGATATGGGATATGGGATATGGGATATGGGATATGGGATATGGAATATGGGATATGGGAGCCTCTGGAAGCAGAAGCTGCTCCCCAGCCTGGGACAAGCCAGCAGCAGTTTCTGCTTGCAGGGAGAAGCTGCTTCCATGGAGATGAGTGGGAACGTTACAGAAACTTTGAGTTTTCCCCCTGAACTGACTTAGGAACTTTTCTCCCTTCTCACTGTTTCCTTAGGAAAACAATTCTCTCTCTCCTGTGATGTTTTCATAGCAAACTCCTGAATTCAGTTGTTGGGCCAGGATCCTCCTCCCAGGGGAGGGTAGCTGTGCACCCCTGCAAGAGCCCCAGCAGGCACCAGTTCTGTGAGAAAGGGATTGGTGCTGGATTCTTTCCTTTCCTGCAGTTGCCTCTTTCGTGCTGGAAATCCAGACCAGGGCTGGGTTTCCTTGGAATTGAATTATGTATTTAATGGCCAAGCTGCCAAGAGCAGTCAGGTGGGTTTGTTTCTTGCTTCTATTTCCTATCAATCTAAATTGATTAATATTTGCAAGGACTACTTCCAGAGTCGTTTTATCAACCAACTTCATTATTGCCTGGGGAAATTCAATGGAATTTTAAGCTGGGACCAGTTCCACTTTGTACTCCAGGCAGACCAGAAGGTTTAGAGTGTCTGTGCTCATACTGTGCATGGATATTGTGGGATATATTGGTATATTGAATATCTGAATTGAGGCTATAGTGACCCTGCTGCTGCAACACTGCAGTGTCCCTGGCAGTGCCACAGCTCCCTGTCCATGGCAGTGCCACAGCTCCCTGTCACACTGACTGCTCCCAGTGTCCCTGGGATCAGGTGCTGCACACTCAGCTCAAGATCATTTCCCCAGCATTTTTTTTCATGTGCCAGGAAGCAAAACCAGCCTAAATAATCCCGCTGGTGGAAAGGGGGAAGCTGCTCTGCCTTGTAAATCTAAAGGCACTCGGCCTCTTTTCCCTGTGCTCTTGAGTGCAGGGCAATCCCCACATGATAAACAACAATCCCAGGCAATAATGGAATTATTCGTGGGATGCTTTGGAGAGCACTCTGGAAATAGGGTTAGCAGTGCTGAGAGAGATGGGATTGGAGCTGGAGCAGAGGAGAGGTGGAATTGATTTCCTTTCATTCTTATCTGTTGGGAGATAAGGGACAGAGAGGTCCCAAAGCTCTGAGAGCTGTTTGCTCTGTAGGGGAGTTCCTGGTGCTCCAGGGCTGCTTCCCAGGATCCTGCTCTCATCCAAGGCTGTGTGGTGCTCCTGGATGTTCACCTAGAGGTCTGGCTCACCTGTGACAGTCACACCTGTGAGCACTGGGATGTGTTTTTGGCCACCCCTGCCCTGGGCTGGGGCTGTGGGGTGGCTGCAGGGCAGCAGGAAGGACACAGCCCAGCTCAGAGCTGCTCCCTCTCCTGTCAGCCCAGAGGTCCAATTCCAATGGCTCTAGGACCAGGAAATGTCTCCTTGCCTTACTCTTAGCCAGCAGCAGCCACCAGGATCAGTCTGAGCCGTGTGCAGGCTGTGGGGGGCAGCCATGGGGATCCTGGGCAGTGGATGGTGCCTAAAATCCCAAAGTGCTCCTGTTCTGACCCTCATAGCCCTGGCCCTGCTCCCGCTGCTCAGGGAGGGTGAGGACAGCCCAGGCAAATCTCCAGGCTGGTCCAGGGCACAGAGGGACAGGGCATGGCAGGTCACAGTGCCTGCAGTGTTACAAGGAGAGCAGGAGACTTCTTTAGGGAGATAGGGAACTATCTCTAGGCCCTCTGTACTGAAATACTGACTCAGGAATTGTGCTTCCATTTTGTTCCGAAGTTTTTTGTTACGTTTGTGAAAGAAAAAGTCCAGAGTTACTGGGCAGGCAACACAGGATCTCCACAGGGACAGGACAGAAGTGGTTGTGTCACCCCTTCTCCATCCGGAACAGTGTCCCCTCTTCTCCAGCAGCTTTCTGCAGAGCACCTGCAAGTGTTACCCAAGGAAAGCTTCCCAGGACTCGGAGCTTTGTGCCAGGCTGGGAGAAGCAGCTGTGGATGTGGGAGGCAAAAGCCCTTTCCAGAACTCTGGTAGGCTTGGGGAAAGGGAGGCATCACACTGCTCCAAACACTGGGCTGGAAGCAGAGCAGGCAAGGAAAGGGAGCTTTTCTCTCAACCCTTCCCACCACCCAAAGGCCACCAGCTTGAACGAGACCCAGCTGGAAGAAGTTCTTCCCATGATTTTATGTTATTTTTCTTATCAGCTCTTGCTGCACCATTTTTTTCCTACATTCTCATTTCTTATCCAGTCCCTTGCATGAATAAGAGATGCCACATCCTTCCCTGACATGTCTCCCTGCTATAAATATCCCTCTGAGCAGAGAGAACACGGACTCGATGTGTTTAGATGTATCCTGGATCCTAAGTGACGTTTCTCCAATATTGTGTCTTTAATGGGAATTCGCTGATTAGGTGCAGAAAAGGCTCCAGGAGACGCCTGGGCTCAGTTTAATACAAAAGAGTACTACGGTTGCTAAGAGACCGATACTTCAACTTTGGAAATCTTCATCCCCACTCGATAGATTATCTTGGCAAATTGGACTTTCTGAGTTGGCAGCAAATGGGAAAGAGTAACTTTTAAAAATAGAGATAATTTAGGTGACGTCAAAGGCATCTGGTGTCCTTTTCCAGCAACGTGAGACTGATCTATTTTGCTTTGTGTATAAATCACTCTGCATCCAGTGTGAGGCTCTGCTTACGCCTGTGCTCGGGGCTGATTTATTAATAACCCCCTTTCTGTTTGGGATATTCAGCCAGGTTTATTGCAGGGAAAGGAGCTCTGTGTTTACAGCACACAGGACCTGTCCAGCGGTGCATTGGGAGCAGCTCAGCTCTGTGCTCTGAGCGGAGCAGCATCTCCTGTGTGAGACCCCCGGGCTCGGCAGTGACTAAAGGACAGAGCCTGCTTCACTTTCCCAAAAATCAGCTCCCCATCCCTGCCGGGCTCACCCAGTGTGGCTCAGGGCTTCATTCCCACCTCGCCACCGGGCTCAATCCTCAGGCTGATTCCCAGGCGGAATCGCGGGGAGCAGGGACAGGGGGAGGCGTGCCTGGGTTTAATCAACCCTCACCATCCCTGCCTTGGGCTCTGGAGGAGCCTCGGGAACGGCAGAGGAGGCTCTGCATGCCAGCCGGGAATCAGACAGGGATTGGGGAATCAGGCAGGGACTGGGAAATCAGGCAGGGATTGGGGCTGGGAATCAGGCAGGGATTGGGGCTGGGAATCAGGCAAGGATTCTTGTGTTTGAAATCAGGCAGGGATTTGGGAATCAGGCTGGGAATCAGGCAGGGATTTGGGCTGGGAATCGGGCAGGGATTCTTGTGTTTGGAATCAGGCAGGGATTGGGGAATCAGGCAGGGATTTGGGCTGGGAATCAGGCAGGGATTCTTGTGTTTGGAATCAGGCAGGGATTGGGGAATCAGGCAGGGATTTGGGCTGGGAATCAGGCAGGGATTCGGGCTGGGAATCAGGCAGGGATTCTTGTGTTTGGAATCAGGCAGGGATTCAGGCTGTGCACGAGATGCAGCAGAGAAGGAATGACAATTGGAGAAGGGGATGGAATGCACAACACGAGACTGGTGTGAGAGAAAGGGAATAAATCAGGAATGATTCAAAGCTAGGCTGTGGGACGAGATGGCCCCAGGTCCCTGGGGGAATGAGGATCTCACTGCGTGGTGGGGCAGGAGAGGAGGCAATGGTGGAACCCACGGAGAAAAGGCACTCCAGGAGTGCATCTGTTGGGAGGGTGAGCTGGAAGAGGCTCAAACACCTGCTGCAGGATTTTGCAGCCATCACCTGTATCCTGGCACACCTTTCCTAGGGATTTTCTGCTGGCCAGTGCCTGAAGTCACACAGATAAGTCGTGGCTGCCTTTGTCACCTCACACACTGGGAAAGGCTGTCCCCAGCTCAGGTGTGGCTCTGCCTCCCAGACAGAGATGGATGGCTCAGCATAAATTATCTCCTCCAAAGCAGAGCTTAAGGTGGACTTCCCTAGAGTTCAGAGCAGCACACTGGAATGTTAATGTCAGCTCTGAAATGCATTTGCAGCCTCTGTTGTATGCTCAGGTTCTGAGATTTGTTGATATTTTTAGAAATGTTCATTTGTTCCCAGGACCAGCAGATACAGAAGTGGCCACTGAAATGTGACCATGGGATGTATTTTGGAGGTATTGAGTGAACAGGAGTGAGATGATGATAAAGGCAAGGGTTACACAGCTTTTTGCAGCTCAGACAAAGCCCTGTAATTGTATGTCAGGAGTCCTTCAGCTTTGATATCACACTAGTTAATTAAACCAGCCCTCTGAAGAGCCTGACTGTGCTGGCAGCTTTGCTGCCTCCTTCTCAAGCACAAAACAGGCTCTGAAGGCAGCTCTGGTGTTCAGGGCTTCCATCTGGATGGGAAGCAGCACATGGGAAACAGGAGATGTGATGGAATCCACCGCTGGTTTTACTGGGATGACCCCTGTTGGTTTCCACCCCAGGTGCTGGAAGGAGGAGCAGCCTTTGTGCTGTGCTCTGAGCACTCCCTGCCACTCACTCTTGGTGGCCTTATCTCCATCCCAGAGTCTGTGACACACTGACAGGGGAATCCTGATGTAGTTCTTGTTTCTCCTGAGTATCCCAGAATCCCAGGCTGGGTCAGGCTGGAAGGGGGCACAGAGGGTCACTGGTGCCACCTCCCTGCTCAGGCAGGGCCATCCCAGAGCACAGGGCACAGGATTGTGTCCATGTGGCTCTGGAATATCCCCGCTGAGGGACACTCCAGCCCCTCCCTGGGCAGCCTGTTCAGGTTGGGCACTGCCCAGGGCAGAAGTTCTGCCTCCTGTGCAGGGGCAATTGCTGGGCTCAGTCCCTGCCCGTTCCTCTGGTGCCACTGCTGGGCCCTGGAGCAGAGCCTGGGCCCTGCTCTGGCCCTCCCTGCACACAGGGACACCCAGGGCTGAGGGTCCCTCTCAGCTGGGGCTCCTCTCCAGCCTGAACAGCCCCAGCTCCCTCAGCCTTTCCTGGGCACCGAGATGCTCCAGGCCCTCCTCATCCTCACAGCCTGTGCTGGCCCCGCTCCAGGAGCTCCCTGTCCCTGCTGTGCTGAGGATTCAGAGCTGAGCCTCCCCTGGCCCAGCCTGAGGCCGTTCCCTCTCCTCCTGTCCCTGTTCCCTGGGAACAGATCCCAAATCCCCCCGGCTGTCCCCTCCTGTCAGGGAGTTGTGCAGAGCCACAAGGGCCCCCCTGAGCCTCCTTTTCTCCAGGCTGAGCCCCTTCCCAGCTCCCTCAGCCTCTCCTGGGGCTCCAGACCCTTCCCAGCTCTGTTCCCTTCCCTGGACACGCTCCAGCCCCTCCAGGGCTGTCTCATCTTGAGGGGCCCAGGACTGGACACAGCCCTCAAGGACCTCAGCAGGGCCAGCACAGGGGACAAAGGGGACAGTCCTTGTCCTGGCTGTCACTGTTTTTCATACAGCCCACGATGCTTTTGGCCACCTGGGCACCTGCTGGGGTCATCTTGAACCAGAGCCAGAAACATTGAGGTTCCCCTGCCCTGATATTTGATGCACACAGAGGGGCTTTGGGGGCTGCTCCAGGATCTGGGACTGTAACCTGGGGAGGATTTAAAATTCATCTGCTCCACAGTGGCTTCAGAGACTGTTAAACTTTGGAGAAGCACCCGAAGGGGATTCTGCCAGCTGCTGTCTCACCCAGAATGATCTGATCATCTGCAGGGAGTAAAATAATGAGGCTGATTTTTGGTGTCCCAGTCCAAGCAGTCAGCACCAGCAAAGAGCCCAAATATAATTTCTCTTCCTCATTCCAGCAATGTTTGTTTTCATTCCACCAGAGGAAGAGCTGCCAAGCTCCTGCTTTTGGGATAGAACAAAAAAAAAAAAAGAGTGAAAAAAAGAAAAATATGTTACCAAAAGGTAGGAAATAAAAAGAAATGAGAAATCTTCAGCATTATTTTAAATGTCATTAAAGCATGCAAGGAAAGCAATCCCTTTCAAGCTGGATTATCTGTGCTTGCTTCCAACACATTTTTCCAATGGAATTCTCAAGGACTGCTTTCAGGTACACAGCACACAGAGAGAGAACAGAGATTTATTCTCAGGAAGGCTTTACTCTTATGGGCCTTTGATGTACAGAAACTACAGTTTAATTCAAGCAACCAAACAGGAGAGAAATGCAAATATTTCAATCACTGTCCTGGAACATTTGGAGGATTCAAGTTTTGTAGTACAACAATTTCTTCTGTTTTCTGCAAAAGGTAAACAGAGGGAAAAGAAACCCAGGAAAGCTGTCCCACACCTGCTATTAGGTACTTTGGATGTAGAAACTCCCTCTGGATTTGCAGAATTGGGAAGGTCCTTGCAGGTCTCTCCATATCCCTGGGATCTATCAGGTTCCACTGAGTCTCCTTCAGGAATGAAGTCCCCAAATCACGAGATTAAATTTGTTCCCATCACTGAGCAGCTTCCAATTATCTCCTTACATTTCCAATTATCCCTTTACATTTCCAGAGGTGGATGTTTGACACTGCCTTTCCAACTCCTCTCCCTGATTTCTTTGGTTGGAAATCAGACTGGGCTCAGGAAAGCCCCAGGACTGGGTGACCTTTAGCAATCACATCCCAGTGGAGAGGGCTCGTGGCTGCACATGAGACTTTTGGAGGTTCGTTTGCAATAATTATTGCTAGATAATAATTTATTTAATAATCCCTTCCCTGTTCCTCCCAGTTGCAGGCACACCCCTCTCCAGCAGAGCACGGGCTGAGGGAGCTCTGCTGAGATTTGGGGCTGGATTTGGGCCAGGGGTTGGTGGCAGTGTCACCCTGGCCCTGCAGCACACCAGCCCTGCCCAGGGCACATTCCAGCTGCTGGAGGAGGGTTCTGGGCAGCTGGAGCAGGCAGAGCTCCCTGTGGTCAGTGTGGCTGAGACCTTTTTCAGCCTTATTCATTCTGGGATTCTCTGGGTATGACAGCCAGGGACAGCAGGCTGGGGACAGCAAATACAGAACAGGACCTGTCCCACGTGCCAGGACCTGCCTGGAGATCAAATCCACTGGAATTCCATCCCCCTCTTCCATCAGTGCCAGCATCACTCCCGGTGTTATGGACAGACCTTCAGCCGGAGCGAATGAGCACTCACAGTGCAGCTCCAGGGCAAAATTCCGATTTTTGGAGGGATCTGCAATGAGTTTGCTGCTCTCTGCACAGGGAAATACTTGGGAATTGCTGACAAAGCTGCTGGAGCTATGGCAGTTCTCCAGAGGGACTGAAGTGTTGCTGAGGGGCTTTCTGGGGCTCCCTGTCCCTTAAGGGAAACACTCCAGTGGTGCTTTGGGAAAAGCTTTCCCAAAATTGCTTTAGACTTTACCAAGCTGATTGGAATTCTTCCATGGAAACCTTTTCCATCAACAAACTGCAGATTTGATTCCATTCTCTGTTGACAGTGGCCCTTTCAGCCAGAAATAACGGGAGGGATTCATTTTGGGAATGCTGCAGTATTTCCTTTGGAATTGATCATTTCAGTGTTTAAAATATTAAATAATGGGGGCATGAAATACTGGGACTTCAGTGAGGTGAAGCCTTTTCTGGAAACCATTCCCAACAGGAATGATGGATGAGCTTTGGTTCTGTTCCACTGCAAAGCCACAGCAAGGAAAGCAAAGCAAGGAGTGGATTAGTTCCCAATTTTCCTCACCTTTCTTTTGGCTGGAATATTTGGAATTAACCCTTCTGCTCCATTGTGGCTTGATCCCTGTTGTCAGGACACTGAGGAGGAGGCAGCCAGGCTTCCCAAAAGCTCCTTTTCCTTTTCCTTTTCCTTTTCCTTTTCCTTTTCCTTTTCCTTTTCCTTTTCCTTTTCCTTTTCCTTTTCCTTTTCCTTTTCCTCTTCCTTTTCCTTTTCCTTTTCCTTTTCACCTTTTCTCCTTTTCATTTTTCTTTTTCTTTTTCTTTTTCTTTTTCTTTTTCTTTTTCTTTTTCTTTTTCTTTTTCTTTTTCTTTTTCTTTTTTTTTCTTTTTCTTTTTCTTTTTCTTTTTCTTTTCCTTTTTTTCTTTCTCTTTATTTTTCCTTTTTCTTTCTTTTCCCTATTCCTTTTCCCTGTTCCTTTTCCTTTCATATCCCTTTTCCTTTATCTTTTCTCCTTCTTGTTTTTGTTTTACTTTTCCTTTCACATTCCTTTTTTCTTTTTAATTTTTCATTCTTTTCTCTTTTTTTACCTTTTTCTCCTTCTCTTTCTTTTGTTTTTTCTTCTTTTTCCTTTTACCTCTTTTCCTTCTTTCTTTCTCATTTTCTTCTTCTTTGAATTTTTAATTTTTTATTATTTTTTCCTTTTTTTACCTTTTTCTCCTTCCCTTTCTTTTGTTTTTTTTCTTTTTTTTTTCCTTTTACCTCCTTTCCTTCTTTCTTTCTCTCTCATTTTCTTCTTCTTTGAATTATAATTTTTAAATTTTTTTTAAACCTTTTTCTCCTTCTCTTTCTTTTGTTTTTCTTTTCTTTTTTCCTTTTACATCTTTTCCTTCTTTCTTTCTCTCGCATTTTCTTCTTCTTTGAATTTTATTTTTTTATTTTTTTTAACCTTTTTCTCCTTCTCTTTCTTTTGTTTTTCTTTTCTTTTTTCCTTTTACATATTTTCCTTCTTTCTTTCTTTCTCATTTTCTTCTTCTTTCTCTGAGTTTTTCTCACCTTTCTTTTGGCCTGAATATTTGGAATTAACTCTTTTTGCCCCATCCCAGCTGCCAAGAGGCTGAGGAAGAGGCAGCCAGGCTGCCCAAAATCCAACAGAATGTGGAATTGTGATTTCTCTCTGCAGCTCTGGGCACTTCCCAGCCCATCCCTCTGCTGCAGCCAGGATTGCTCCCACATCCGTCTGCTCTGGGACAGCTCCTGATGGCAATCCTGAGTTTGGGAATTTCCAGGGACATTAAGGAGCCTTGGGGCTGCAGGTTCAGGTGCTGAGGTTACAGCCCCTCACCCGCTGGGCTGTTCCAGTTCCTCAGGGATTTGGGGATGTGCAAAGATCCCTTGGAAGGTGAAAATGCTGGGTGGGGTTTGGAGACCGCAGGGATTGGCAGCCCCAGAAGATGAGGAGGTGCCAAAGTTAGGGAAAGGGAAAACAATGGGAAAAATTGTCCCACAGCAAGGGCAAAAAATCTGAGTTTAATTCTGCATTCAAGTTTGGGATTCTGTGCACAAAGAGCAGAGTTTGTGTCTGAGGCTTGAAGCGGGAGGGGAATTCTGGCACTGCCGAGTCCTTCCCAGAAAGTTTCCCTTCAAACAGAGCTGGTGCTGCCTCTTTCCTCCTCTGGAGCCAGGACTGTGGCTCCTTTCCTGAGCTCCCAGCAGTGAGGAGACAGACAATGGAGGATGTGCGGAGTGGGATTTGTTTGCTCATCACCAGCTGTGCTCTCAGGGGAGCATTTCTGTGTTAGAATCACTCAGGCTTTTATAGAATCTTCCAGGATAGAAAAGATTTTGGGAGCTGGGGAGCAGAAAATGCACAGGAACAGGGAATTTTGGATGAAAAGCATGACATCAGAAGCAGGCTGTGGTCCTTCCCAGGGGCAGTTACTCACCTTGGATGCGATATTGGAGAAACAAGGAGTGGGAATTAATGCAAGGGACACAGAGTGGCTGCCCCTGGATCCCTGGCAGTGCCCCAGGCCAGGCTGGACAGTGGAAGGTGTCCCTGCCCATGGCAGGGGTGGCACTGGATGGGCTTTGAGGTCCCTTCCAACCCAACCCATTCTGGGATTCTATGAAATCTGCTGAGAGGAAAGGGATGAGAGGGATGCTGGAGGCACTGCTCCCATCCCTCCTGGAGGAATTGGGGGAATAAGAAGGAATTTTTCACTGTAGGCTCAATTCCTAAGTCCTGAGCAGACTCAGCAGGGTCTGAGGTTCCTCTCTGGTTCTGAGTAAGGCCTTACTAACCTGGGCTTAATGGGAAGTTAATTAAAGGCAGAGGGATTGTGAGAGCAGTGGAACTCCAGGGAAACCTGCACTGCCTGTCCTGCTGGAGGGTGAGTTCAGGATGGGGAGGAGGATCACAACTCATCACCTTTGTCAGAGTCAGGTCTCAGGGTTTGGTTGTAACAAATGATCCCTATGGGCTGTTCCAAGGACATCATTCCAAATGGCACAAGAATACTGGGCAGGAATTTTCCCCCAGAGAGTGCTCAAAGCCCAGTTACGACTCTGGGGAGCCCAGGAAGGAGCTGCACATGAAGGGACAGGCTCTCCTTCCTGCTGGGCACAGACTGGATGGTTCTGGTGGGATACCTGCAGAGCTCATTGCAGTAGGAAACTGGGGCAGGATGCAAATTCCATCCATCAAACACAGGAAACATTCCCGTGGGGCTGCTGGGATAGCGGGGATGGGAGGGATGGGAGGGATGGGAGGGATGCGCTGGATGATCAGAGATGATCAGGGATGATCAGGGATGTTCAGAGATGATCAGGGATGTGCAGGGATGTTCAGGATGATCACAGATGATCAGAGATGTGCAAGGATGATCAGGGATGATCAGGAATGTGAGAGATGATCAGGAATGTTCAGGGATGATCAGGGATGATCAGGAATGTTCAGGGATGATCAGGGATGGTCAAGGATGTTCAGAGATGGTCAGGGATGATCAGGGATGTGCAGTGATGATCAGGGATGGTCAGGGATGTGAGGGATGATCAGGGATGTTCAGGGATGATCAGGGATGTGCAGGGATAATCAGGGACGTGCAGAGATGTGCAGGGATGTTCAGGGATGATCACAGATGATCAGGGATGTGCAGGGATGGTCAGGGATGATCAGGAATGTGAGAGATGATCAGGGATGATCAGGAATGTTCAGGGATGGTCAGGGATGTGCAGGGATGATCAGGGATGGTCAGGGATGTGCAGGGATGATGAGGGATGGTCAGGGATGTGCAGGGATGATCAGGGATGGTCAGGGATGTGCAGGGATTATCAGGGATGATCAGGGATGGTCAGGGATTATCAGGGATGATCAGGGATGGTCAGGGATGTGCAGGGATGTGCAGGGATGTGCAGGATGTGTGGGATGAGCAGGAGCTGGAGCAGGGGAGGCTGGGGAGGGAAGCTCTTTGCTGGATGCTGCTCTGTGGAAGGAGGAGGGAGGAGAAGGTTGTTTGCTGATAGAGAGAGCTGTGAAAGGGAGATGGAGCTTTCTTTGGAAAACATGGGAATTTATTCCCTTCTCATTCAGCCTTTTAGCAGCAGGTTCTGGTGTTGTAAACAAAAGTCGTAGCATGAATCTGAAATTTATCTGCCTTGTAGTGCTGATCGCCTTTCAGTGAGGGGTGTTACTGCTTCTGCTTCTTTTCTTTTTCCCCTTTTCCTTTCTTTTCTCTTTTCCCCTTTTATCTTTTCTTCCTTTTCTTCTTTGTATTATTTTTCTTCTTTCTCTTTTTAGCTCTTTTTCTAAAGCTTTCTATTTTCTTTTTTCTGTCTCATTTTCTTCTTCTTTTTCCTTTTCCATCAAGGCTGGTAACACTTTTTTCCCTGAATTTGTACATCCTGGGTTACCGAACTTGCAGGAAGCCTCACAGAATTCCTGGTTGTGGCAACCCACCTCAGGAGCAGCCCCACCCTGGGGAGCAGAGTTGGGCAGGATCTCCGGGGCTGCTCCCAGGGCATTTCCATGGTCAATAATCCATGGCAGGGAAGCCCAGGAGGAGCCTGTGCCAGTGCTGTGGAATTCCCTGGATTTGTCTGGGTGTTTGGAGCCCCTCTCCTTTCTCACAGAGGTTTTGTGTTGGACAAATTTAAGGAAGGGTGTCTGTGGTGTAACCTCAGCCAACGTTCCTCAGGGTCCTACAGTTTGTGCCAGGGACCAAAACCCCTCTGGAATGGGTGTGAGGTGCTGTCCCCACACCCATCCCTGCAGGGTCACGGGGATTTGCAGTGGATGTGGCACAAAAAGCTGATTTTTATCCAGGGAGCAGAGCTGGGCCATTGGCTTGGGCAGCCCCCCAGGTTCCTGGTGCTGCTGTTTATAATTCCAGGGCTGGGCATGGGTGCCCAAAAAACCCTCAGGAGTCTCCTGGTGGAGATCCACAGAGCCAGGGATGCAGAGGAGGGGAGGGCAGGGATCTGAGGAAAGGTTTCAAGCAGTGACTGACAGATGATGAAGCTCAGAACATGAACCCTCATGTAGGAATTCACATGGAATCATCTGTTGGAATTAACATGGAATCATCTGTAGGAATTTACATGGACTCACCTGTAAGAACAGGAAATTATCTGTAAGAATTAACATGGAATCACCTCTGAAAATGACCATAGAATCACCTGCAAGAATAAACATGAAATCTACTGTGGGAATTAACATGAAATCAACTGTAAGAACATGAAATAACCTGTAGGAATTACCATGGAACCCCTGTGTGTTTATGCCAGCTGCTGAAATGTGCATGGAAATATTTATTAAAAGATATCAAGACTGAAATATTTGGGATAAAAACATTCTCAGCAGGCTGGAAGAGGTCCCTGGAGGCTGAGGCTGCTGGGGGTGACTTGGGCACCAAAGCTGCCCAGAACAGACAGAGCCCCATTTCCCAGAGCTGCAGTCACTCCTCACTCTGGAGCTTCCTTCTCACTGAGGCTAAATTCCCTCATGCACATTTGTTCCTACAGTGGTGCTCCTCAGCTGAAATGGCTTTTCCCTGTCCCTGGAGTGTCCCTTCCCTCTTCCTGTCCCCTCACAGGTGGCAATCAAAGCCCGTCCCTGTGAGGGTGGGCAGGCCCTGGCACAGGGTACCCAGAGCAGCTGTGGCTGCCCCTGGATCCCTGGCAGTGCCCAAGGCCAGGCTGGACACTGGGGCTTGGAGCAGCCTGGGACAGTGGGAGGTGTCCCTGCCATGGCAGGGGTGGCACTGGGTGGGATTTAAGGTCCCTTCCAACCCAAACCATTCTGGGATTCCATGAGCTGAGTCCTGCCCTCCTGTCTCCTGGCATTTGCTCCTCTCCAATTCCCTCCTCTCTTCTTCATTCCAAGCTCATCCCTGAGCCCAGCCTGGCCCTTTCCTGGGCACTGAGAAAATGATTCTTCCTCCTGATTTAGGGGTGGGGTCACAGCACAGCCCCTCCAGCCCTGCCCACCCTCCCTCTGGTGCCGAGGGGGAGCCCTGCTTGTCCCCAGCAGGGATTTCCATGGCACGGAAATTCATAGGGAAAAGTGGAAGCTGCCGTTTTGCCAAATCCTTCTGACACCTGCAGGATCTCAGTGCTGCTGCTCCCCCAGCCTGCCCTCAAGGATTCCCAATCCTTAAAATCTTCCCTTTGAGGGTGAATCTGGGAGCAGTAGCTCTTGTTCTGTCCTGCATTTCCATAGGAATGGGGGTTCCCAAAGGTTACCTGGAAATGTTCAATGTGTTGGGGAGCAGAAGCACCAAAAAAGTCTTTGCCAGAAATAATTTTTTTTCCCGAGGAAGGGAGAGAGAAATAAAAATCTGCCAAATTCCGTGTCAAACCAGCCCTCTGGGGAAAAGCAGAGCCAGCCCTGAGCTCTGGGAGCTTTTCTGGCTGTTCCAGGCTGAGGAACACTGGGTTGTTTGTGCCCTTGCCATGCCCGTGTCTCTCCGAGCTGCCGGAGCACCGCAGCCCTGTAAATCCTGCTGCTTATTCCCCATTTCCTGCCTGCTTTGGGGGATGCTGACAGAGGAGCCCGAGGCTGCAGAGCTCAGGGGACACGGCCCCACTGAGAGCTCCATCCGGGGGTGCTGAACTGCTTCGCTGACATCCCAATAACCAAGGGAAATATTTTGACATTTCCCATTGGAATACGTTGGGGGGGCGTTGCCATCAGATAAAACCGGGGTTATTTTGACACTTCGTTGCAATTTACGGCAAGGAAAAAAAACCCACCCAAAAAAACAAGAGTGAAAATAGCAGATGGAGGGCTGGAAATTTCCATTTTTTTAAGCCGTAGTAGTTCCAAGCCTCACTCCCCGGTTCACTCAAGGACGAGCTGTTTGCAGCTTTCCGATCGTTCCCTTCGTACTTGGGGGCCCAAAGGTGCAATTAAGGACTGGGATGAGTGGGGGGTTTGGGGCGCTGTTCTCTCGGCTCTTACCTCACTAATGACAGCGCCGAGCGGGCATCGCTGAGCGCTCGGGCTGCGGGGCAATTAATTACACTTTTAGGGTGGGATTTACAGCGCCAGGGGATGTGATGGAATAAATTCTCCAGGGAATCATTGTTCCTCCTCCTCCAAGAGACACAACAGAATTACGATGGCTGCCGAGGGAAATCACTGGAAATAAACCTGACCAGGGAGACGAGAGGAGCGGGAAGGTCGGGCAGGAGCAGAGAGAGAGCTGGAGCAGGAGCAGGGGTGATGGGGGTGGATTTTGGGGAGTGGGGCTGGAGCAGGAGCAGGGGTGATGAGGATGGATTTTGGGAAATGGGGCTGGAGCAGAAGCAGGAGCAGGGGTGATGAGGATGGATTTTGGGGAGCGAGGCTGGAGCAGGAGCAGGGGTGATGAGGATGGATTTTGGGAAATGGGGCTGGAGCAGAAGCAGGAGCAGGGGTGATGAGGATGGATTTTGGGGATTTGGGGGAGTTCAGCACTCGCCGGGCCGGACCGGGCCGGCTGTGGCAGCGCTGTTTGTGCCCTTCAGAAAGGCAATGAAAATTCTCCTTTTCCCGGGTTCTTCCCTCCTTCTCCCGGAGGAGGCGGGGGGTGATTGGATGGTAATCGAGAAGCTGTAAAGTACAGCTGTTCAATGGGAGGACACAGAGGGAATGAATTAAAGGTGAACACATCTTCCCCCTGTCCCTACACAGCTCTGGAATACTCAAACAACTCTGGGAAGGGAGTGCTGTGCTCTGGGCTCCTGTGGAACAGAAATCTCCACACGCAGGGAGAAACTCAGGATAAACTTTCCTGGGAAACCTTTTAGGCTCTGCTCCTGCTGCCTCAGCCCCTTCTGCCCCCAAACCCTGACTGTTCCTTTCTCCTTGCTGGACTTTCACCCTTCCAATTCTTCCCAGCCTTAGATCATTTGGGAATTTAATTCATGTTGCAGCCGCTGCCTCTTTGAGGTCATTAACAAAGCTGTTAATCAGGATAATTGGGTGGCCAGGGTTGGATGGGGCTTGGAGCAGCCTGGGATACTGGAACAAGATGAGCCTTGGTCCCTTCCAACCCAAATCACTCCAGGACTCTGGGATTCCATGGGGCAGGATGAACTTCCTGTTCTCTGATTTTTCCTGGGATCTCTTCTTTTTGCCCTTATCCTCTAATACAGTTCTGTGTCAGCTGCCCACATTTGGGAGTAAATGAAGACACTACTTCGGGAAAGAGGAATAAATACTGGGATTTCTGACCCCTCAGGGAGGGGAAATCCACGTGCTTGGTTTTCCCTGCTGCCATCCAGGCTGGGCATGGGGAGAGGAGAGGGCAGCTCCTGGGGCAGCAGAACCTCAACACCCTCCCCTGTGATCCTTAAAGACAGAACAGGGCTCTGCTTTTTTGGATCAGGGCAAAGTATCCCTGTGGAGACGCTGGAATGGGAAACATCCCAAAGCTTCTCTGAAGCCCTGGCAGTGTCTGTGGAGAGATTGACTCCATGGACCACATCCCCTCGCAGCTCTGAGCCAGGAGCATCTGTTGCCATGGTGACTTGGTGGGGAGAGTCATCGGGGGAAAGTGCCGCTGTATTTTTAGCTTTGGGTAATGAAATGTAACAGCTGGAGAGGAAGGTGAGGGGCAGGCAGGGGCCACAGCGCCCTGGGGTGGGGTTTGGGAGCAGGCCTGGCTTCAGGGAGGGTGCTCAGGATGGGCAGCACCTGCAGGAGCCTGGGAATAACCCCGGGGAAGAGAAGGGGATGAGGAGGAGCTGCTCCATGGCAAGATAAAGAGGAGGCACTGCCTGAGGTCACACTGCTCCCTGTACAGTGTGTTCAGCCTATAAATAGCTCACATCTACCTCTGCACAAGTGGTATTTATAGAGTGGGGAGGGGAAAAGGCTCCGTTTGGTGATGGGAGTGGATTTGGGAAGGATGTGCCAGGCTTGGCCAAAAGTTCAGGTCTTTGAGAGGAGCAGAAAGGCCCAAATGGGGAAGGGGGTGGGGTGTTCTGCTCTGCTCAAGG
This sequence comes from Sturnus vulgaris, assembly GCF_052056855.1. Classification (NCBI taxonomy): domain Eukaryota; kingdom Metazoa; phylum Chordata; class Aves; order Passeriformes; family Sturnidae; genus Sturnus; species Sturnus vulgaris. Next base: position 10,117,102 of record NC_142263.1, on the reverse strand, counting down.
CTCAAAGGTTGAGCGCTGTTAAAGCAGCTTTTGGGATGGGTGTGCCTGCACAGGGCCCTCAGCTGGAGCTGCTGGGTGGATATTCCACAGCAGAGCCTGGACAGCTCTGGACAGCTGTGCCTTATCCCTGGCATTTTCCCCTGGCATTTGGATCAGTCTCACTCGCGTGTAAACTTTTCCAGATTCACGTTTGACTTCCTAAAATCCTCTCCTGGCTCCCTGCAATGACTCACACTCTTCTGCCTTCAGCTGTCAGGAGTTTGTTTTCCCATCACTTGATTTGGGTGCAATATTTACTGCACTGAGCTCTCAGGACCGCACATGAAAGGAGATTTCCCTGCAGCTGGCAGAGTCTGATCGGATTCAGGGATTCGTTCCTGCTCCAAAGGCTCCTGGAATTATGAGCTGATGTTTTGAGCAGCCTCCCCACCTTTCCCTCCCGGCAGCCCGGCCAGGCAGGGACACAAAGAGAATTGAACTTCAGGAATTCACAGCTGATGCAAACCCGAGCCCAGAGCACAGAGATTGGAGATGTGACCCCAATATTCCCTGGAAGGAATGGATGGGCCCTTCCCTCTCTGCATCACTGGGCTCTCGGGCTGGATTAAAACTGATCCCATCTCGTGGAGATAAGCACAGCTGGGGGTCAGCAGCAGCCTGGGCAGTGACCAGGGAATTACCCAGGCTGGAATTACCATTCCTGCCCTTGGGAACAGGAGCAGTCTGGTGGGGGCAGGGGAGTGGCTGAACCTGGGTAAAATGCTTTAGAAGCAGATATTGAATTGTAAAGCTTTAAATAAAGGTTAGCAAAGACCACCAGAACCATTCCTTGGGGCCTCTGATGCTCCTGCCTTTCTCCCAGGAACATCCAAAGGGTTCCTGTGGCCCCTCTGCAGGGTCTGGTGGCCCCTGACTCCTGGGGACAGGAGGGGTGTGACTCTGGCAGCCTATGGAGGACTGGGAATATTTTCCTTAAAGCCTGAACTACTCCAGGCAGGCCAAACATTTTCCATCCTCCAATTCCTGATGGAGAATGAAGAAATTTTTAATTAGTCTGGGTTTATTTTCCCAAAAAAACCTGCTGAGTTCCCTCCTGCTTCTCCAGTGAAATGCTTTAAATGAAGGTGAAACTCGTCTGAGCGGTGTAGGGGGCCCTGGGGTGTTTCCTGCATCCCCATTCCCAGAGGGAGATGATGGAGCATCCCCTGATTCCCTCTCCAAGCACAGAGACTGCTTCACCAAAACTGAGGGATTGGCACCTTTTTCCCTCCTCACCTCCAACCTTTCAAGTGGAACAGGCTCCCAGCTGCTGGCAGGTTAAAATTTCTCTGGCATTTGCAGCAGGCAGATCTGGGGAGTTTGGGGCTGGGAGTTGAGAGGTCTGTGAGCAGAGACATTGAGGATCATGGAATCATGGAATATCCTGAGCTGGAAGGGACCCCCAGGGATCACCCAGCCCAGCTCCCAGCCCTGCACAGACACCCCAACAATCCCACCCTGGGCATCCCTGGCAGCTCCTGCAGCTCTGGCAGCCTCGGGGCCGTGCCCATTCCCTGGGGAGCCTGGGCAGTGCCAGCACCCTCTGGGGGAAGAACCTTTCCCTAAAATCCAGCCTGAGCCTGCCCTGGCCCAGCTCCAGCTGTCCCCTGGGTCCTGTCCCTGTCACACAGAGCAGAGATCAGAGCTGCCCCTCAGTGTCTCCCCCACACAAGTGGAGAGGGGCTGCCATGAGCTGGAGCAGTTAAAAGTTAAAAAACAAACCAAAGTCAGATATCAGGAGCTGAGCCAGCCTGAGGATGACTGATGGAAGTGTTTCCTTATGTTCCATCAGTATTTTTATTGATCTGAGGCTGTTTAGTGCTGTAAAAATGTTATAAATTAGGGAAAAGCTGTGAGAAGGATCTAGAGACAGAAATCACCAGGGTGACAGCAACAAGATCAGAGGAAACAGCCTCAAGTTGTGCCAGCAGAGGTTCAGGTTGGATAGTGGGAATTATTTCTTCACTGAAAGGGTGGCACAGGTGGAGTCCCTGGAGGGGTTAGCAGCCCTGGGGATGTAGCAGCTAGGGACATGGGGCAGTGCTGGCCTTGGCTGTACTGGGTTTAGTGGTTGGACTCAATCTCAGAGGGTTTTTCCAGCTTTCCTAAGGGTTCTGTGTCTCTGATCCCGGGATATCCTGTGTGCACAGGAACTGTGGGACTGCACAGAGGTTTGTGGATGTGCATGAATGTATCCTGATCATCCTGCCCCAGGATGATCAAATATTCACAATTAATGTTGGAAAAGGAAACAGCTGCTGCTTCTGTGCTCAGTATCCACAGAGTCCTCCACCATAGCAGCTCCTTTTGTCTTGGTTTGAAAGACAGGCGTCTGCCAAGAAAGGCAGGAGCCTCTCTTGAAATGGAAAATGTAAACCCCCTCCCTCCAAATTATTATAATTTTGAAGTTAAGGGGCTCTCAGGCAAAGATATGGGAATAGGAATAACAGTTCTTTACTAGGAAAATTAAAATAGAAATCCAGTATTACAGAGAACAAACCCAAAACACTGCCAGAGTCAGAATCCAAGCTGCCCCTGTCAGTCAGTCAGGGTTGGTGCAGTGCCATTCCATGGTGGCTGCATCCTCCTGCAGTGACAGATGTGGTTCTGCTGGAGCAGGGCTCCTGCACAAGGTGCAGTTTTCCTCCAAAGCTCCAGGGATGATGTGCAAGGCTCTGGTTTTCCTCTGGGATCCAGTGGGAAAAGGCTGCTCTGCTGTTCCAAATCTCACCTTTGATCTGGGTAGGAAATGTTTGGCTCCTCTCCCTGGCTGGAGCATCTCCCAATGGGATGATGGAATTTGATCAGCCCTGCCCTGGGACTGCATGGCCATGAACAGGAGAGATCTCCTGGAGGGAGGATGGGCTGTGGAAAGATAAAGAAGACTGCCCCAGCTGGGTTAACACATGGCCCATTAGCAGAGGATATCTGCACAGAGATCAGGATCACTGCCCCAGCTGGGTTAACACATGGGGACAGAATACAAACTGCTGTCACATCCTGTATTGCAGCCTAAGACATCTCCTTTCTCCCTTCCCTCCAGAGATCCGTGAGGCTTTCCGAGTGCTGGACCGGGATGGGAATGGCTTCATCTCCAAGCAGGAGCTGGGCATGGCCATGCGCTCCCTGGGCTACATGCCCAGTGAGGTGGAGCTGGCCATCATCATGCAGCGCCTGGACATGGATGGTGAGTCCTCCCCGGGGTCTGCTCTGTCCTGGGGCTTCACAGGGGCTTTCCCAGTGCTTGGATCCAGATCCAGCAATTCCTGGTCACCATGGGAAGGGTGGAGGGGGAGCTGGGGAACTTTGCTTTCCCCACACAAAAGGAAAGAGCGAGGGCAGATGTGAAGCTGCTGTGGGTAATCCTGGGGATCAGGCAATCCATGGGAGGGGATGGATCATCCCCTGTGGGATACAGCTAGGTGAAGACAGAGCAGCTCTCACAAAGTTCACAAATCCCAACAATCCCACCCTGGGCATCCCTGGCAGCTCCTGGAGCTCTGGCAGCCTCGGGGCCGTGCCCATTCCCTGGGGAGCCTGGGAAGTGCCCAGCATCCTCTGGGGAAGAACCTTTCCCTAAAACAGAACCTAAACTCCCCTGGCACAGCTCCAGCTGCCCCCTGGGTCCTGTCTCTGTCACACAGAGCAGAAATGGGAGCTGCCCCTCATGGGGAGCTGAGTCTCCCCTGATATGAGTGGAGAGGGGCTGTCCCAGCCTGGAGGGGGACATTCCACAGGTGAAAAACAAACCAAAGTCAGATGTCAGAAGCTGAGCCAGGCTGAAGGTGATGGAAGCAATTCCTTTGATGCCATCACCATCATGGAATATCCTGGGTTGGAAAGAACCCCCAGGATCCTCCAGTCCAGCTCCTGGCCCGGCCCAGACATCCCAAGAACCCCCACCCTGCACAGATAATCTTTGCCAGGCTCTGTGAACCTTTCCCTCTGTCCCGGGCAGCCCCTGGCCGGTGACACTTGCTGGGAGAGGAGCGGGATTCCCACCCAGCAGAGCTGCCCAGTCCCGGGCGGGATCTGCTGTGCTGGGAGCTGCTCTAATGAGGTGTTGATTGCTCTGCGGGGAGAAGTTTTGAGGGGTGGAATGTTTCCCAGCCAAGTCCTGCTGGGAGAGCTCATCAAACAATTACTGAGGGAATAAAAGCAACAGAACTCGCATTAGTGGGGAGAGGGAAATGCAGGATCGGGATGCTGGAGCCAGGGAGGAATTTCAGCTGCTGCAGAGCTCAGAGCTGAGCACAATGAACAATTCCTTTAAAATGTCCTCGGCAGGGCAGGAGGGGAGACCTTCCTGCTGCCAGGAGCGTGGGGGAAGCTGGGGGGCAGATCCAGCCTTGTGTCGGGGTTGTGGCAGGGTGGAAATACTGAAATGCTGCCAGAGCAGAGTCTGAGGGCTGCAGGGATCCAGGGGGGCCAGGGAGATGCTGGAATTCTTGGGGAGACTGGAAAGCAGAGCCCGGGGAGATGGGGCAGTGAAGCTCTCCCGCCCCTGGGAGATGTCCCTGGGAGAGGCACAATTGTCACCAGGGCAGGGCAGGGCTGTCACCTGCCGAGGGTGTCCAGCAGAGAAGAGGCTGCAAAACCTGGCAGGGAGAGGAGATCCACTGTAGGAATGATCTCATTCCATAAAGAAAAGGGGGGAAAGGAATCCATAACTTTTAAAAGGGGGAAAAGGAATCCATCACTTTTAAAAGGGTTTTGTCCAAAAGTTGTTGTTAGCCCTTTGCCCTGCTGTGCTGGCCTTTCCTGGCAGAGACAGACTCGGGCTCAGGTTTGGCAAAGCCAGGCTTGGTGTGCTGCCAACTCCTGGGGTCTTTTCCCGAAATTCTGAGCTTTTTTGGAAAAAGACTGCTGGGACTTGGCTCCCAGTTCTGATTCATCTCCAGTCGTTCCCTGACTCTGGCAGACTTTGGCACGGCTCTGTGCAGACTGCTGGTCTGGAGGGACCTGAGGTGGGGAGTGCAGTTAAACCTGGAGGGATGGAAGTGATAAATTCCTGCTGAGGCTTTCCAGGGAGCTCTGTGTGCTTTCTGCAGGGATGGGAGCTGATCCTCCAGCTCCAAACTGGTTGTACTGGTGCAGTGTTGGAGCAGGGGGTTGGGGGCTGGAGGGAGGCTGTGGCAGGGGAAGGACAAGTGGGCCATGGATTTAAAAAAAGTCAGGGAATGGGAAATTCCTGAGGCACTGAGCAAAGAGAGGAATGTTCTGTGAAAGATTTACCTTGCCTGCAAATTGAATTAGTGTTGTACAGCTTGAATTTATATTATTAGGGCTACTTTTTTCTCCAATGGATTCTTCACCTTTTTCTGGGATTTAACTTGAACTATGGAGTGAGAACCAGCAACATCCTCCTCCTTCCTCTCTCACTGGGAAAGGACATCATTCAAGAGCAGGACAGGAATGTTGGTTATGCCCAGTGCTCCCAGGAACAGCCTGATCACCTTCCCATATATCCCTGGGGAGGGTTGCTGAGTGTTTCCAGGTTTTTGTTTGGCATTAGATGGGTTGGAAGCTCAGATGGATGAAAGGTCACACTCAGAGAGGAGCCACCAGTGGTCAGGAGAGCCGGGGGGGAGGTGAAATCCTCTGCACATCTCTGGCCCGTGCCATGAGTTATGGTGTGCTGGCAGCTGGAGCAGCCAGACATCCATTCCTTCCTTCCCATCAAAACTGCTGCCAGGGCCTGAAAATGAGGTAAGAAAATTGGCAGGGCTTGGGATTTAACCTGAGCCAGCCTGAGCAGCCCCAACATCCAGTTCTCATCAGCAAATTCCAGGGTGGCAGAGGGGCTGCACATCTGGCATGGCTGATTTCACTGAGGGTCACAAAAGCCAGCAGCTGGGGCTGGGCTGGGCTGGGCTGGGCTGGTCTGGGCTGGATTTCCCTGTTTTCTGTAGGATGGGGATGGAGGCAGCAGGATTGCAGGCTGGACATGGGGATCTCAGAGGAGAATCTGCAGCCCGTGCTGGGGCTGAGCAGAAAGGGACATGACAAGAGCATTTCACAGCTGGGTGCCACCTCCTGCCACCCAGCCAGCACCGGGAGTGGCACCGGGAATGAATGGCACAGGGAGGGAATGGCACAGGGAATTAATGGCAAAGGGAGTGGCACAGGAGGGGCACAGGGAATGAATGGCACAGGGACACTGCTTCCAGGGCCACCGTGTGCAGCTGCTCAGTGCCACTCTCGGAGCTCCCAGGGGAGCAGCATGGAAGGGATGCTCCATAATTCATCACTTTTGGAGGAGAAGTGGGGTTAGGGAGAGAACACTGCTGGCACCTGAGCAAAACCAGCCCTGGCACAGCTGGGATTTGGGCCAGGAGCCATTCCCAGGCTGCCAGCACCTCCCTGCACAGGAACATGTCACCAGCCATCCTGCAGAGGGGACAGGCCAGCAGAGGGATGTGTCACCAGCCTGGCACTGCCTGGGTGCCCAGGAGTGCAGGCAGTGCCTCTGCCCTCACACCCTCTGCATGCCCTGATTTCCTGGGAATGTCCCATTCCCCCACTCCTCCCTGGAGGCAGGAGAGCAGCAGGGCTGGGGATCCCCTGTATCCCTAGAAATCCTTCTCCAGCTCTTCTTCCAAAGCTTTGCTGGAGCTTGGGCAGCGCTCCAGGCCTGGGCTGGGGGTGTTGGGGTGTCTGTGCAGGGCAGGAGTTGGATTCCCTGATCCCTGTGGGTCCCTCCCAACTCTAGGTATTCCAGGATTCCAGGATTCTGCCAGGTGTGCTTCACCCAGGTGAAGAAACGTGGCTGCCACAGGAAAAATCATACAGCTGGCATGAAACCCCCTCAGTTATGGGAAATGGGAATCTCCTTGGAATATTTTCCAGAGAAATCCTAATAAATCCTCAGAACCCGCCTTTTGTGGACTCCGGGAGATGTTGTGGCACTGCTGGGATGGAAAGTGCCAGAACAGGACACAAGGAAAAGGGATTTGCTGGGAAAAAAATGTTTCTCTTTAGGAAGGGAGGTGAGGGCTGGGGGTTCAGAGATTCCCATTATCCCAAAGCTTTGTTTGGAAGTGTAGGACTGTTCCCACAGGGGTTGTTGGTGGACCTGGGCACCCCTCTGGGGGCTGTGCCTCGTAGGGAGCCAATATTTTGGTCTGGAAGTACTCCCAGAGGTCAAATCTGACATTTATCCCATGGATTCCCTAATTTTCAGCCATAATTCTGCATTCCATGGACACAAACTGTGAGAGGGGCCCGTGCTTCTCTCTGTAGTCTGGGGAATGACCTGGAATGTTCTTCCAGCACAGGGAAAGTACATTTCTGTACTGCAAAAAGGAATTATTTGTAAATTCTTCCAACTGGCAGCAATGCTGATAGAAACGCTGGGAAATGGCACATGGAATGTGTGGCCTTATCTGGGATTCCTCCCCTTTAAGCAGGATTTGCCATAAAAGAGATGAATGTGTGACTTAAGTGTCACAAATTGTTTAATTGGGATTTTTATCTGAGGAATAAAATGAGCACTTGGTGCACTAATTAGAGGAGCAGCTGGAAAAATAACTCCAGGCTACCACAAGAGGGGGGGAAATCCACCCCTGGATGCCAAATTATTTATTGGGATGAGAATTGGGAATATTTTGATGATGCAAAAGTCGAGCTGGTTTCACCAGGGACCTGCCTGGTACCTCTGGGACATCCTTGGGAGCAAGGAAAAATGGGGGAATCTCAACTTTAAATTCTGGAAGAGTCATGGAATCATTGAGGTTGGAAAAGATCTCTGAGGTCATTGAGTCCAAGGCCACCACTGCCCCGTGTCCCCAAGTGCCACATGCACAGAGCTGTTAAACCCTGCCTGACCAGCCTTTCCATGGAGAAATGTTCCCAATATCCAACCTCAACTTTCCTGGCTGTTCCCAGAACAACCTGAGGCTGTTCTGGATGTTCACCCAAGCAGAAGTGGCACTTGGTGGCCAGGGGGCCACTTGATCCAAGGTTGGACCTGATGACCTTGGAGGTCTTTTCCAACCTCAGTGATTCCAGGACTCTTCCAGAACTTCAAACTGAGATTTCCCTCCCAGTTTTTCATTGCTCCCGAGGATGTCACCTCTCCAATTTTGGCACTACAGGTGACACATCCCAGAATGTCCCAGATTCTCTTTGGAAAGGGAAGAGGTGACAGTGCCATGGCTGTGTGGTGTCACACGTCACTGTGTCCCTCTAGGCTGCTGTCCTGCTTCCTTTGCTTTGGCTCCTGGTGAGGACAGGGACACCAGAGCTGGGGACAGGGATGGCAATGCTCAGAGGACATGGGCTGGGACATCTGGAGACAGAGCAAATCTCTCCTTCAAAAATGAAGTGTTCAGCTTTCCCCCGGGGCAGGCAGAAGGCAAATTCCTTGTTCTTAGGCATGGACAAATCCCAGGATCACAGGATCATTAAGGTTGCACAAATCCCAGGATCAGCAAGGTTGGAAAAGACTTCCAAGATCATCCTGTCCAAGCTTTGATCAATGAAATGTTGGCTTCTGTCCACAAGCTCAGCTTGAGCTGCCCTGTGTGGGACAATGGTGACATTCCCAAGCTGGAAACATTTTCTCTCCTTCTTTTGTCTCTCCCACTTTTGTTCTTTGGATTTTCCCGAGGTTTTTTTACTGCTGTTTCCTTGTGTTTCAGCATGAAAAGAGCTGGATAAAATATTTCATTTTATATCTCAATATAAAATGTGTTTCAATATAAAACAGTCCAGGCTGCTGGAGGGGAACCAGGAACCATTTCTGAGTTAAAATCGGATTCATAGAAGTCAGAGAATCCCAGAATCCCAGGTTTGGGTCCTAAAAATCATCTCACTCCATCCCCTGCCATGGGCAGGGACCTTTCACTATCCCAGGCTGCTCCAAGCCCGTCCAGCCTGGCCTTGGGCATTTCCAGGGATGGGGCAGATGGGTTACGATGGATTTGGGGTTTGTCCTTTGATCTCAAAGCGATTTTTCAGTGAGAAATGATCCACCCACATTCCAGCCTGGCTGTCCTTTAAAACGTGTTAAAATGTGTTGCTGAGCTGGGAATTTTGGGCAGTAGGATGGATTTGATGAGACTTGTCTGGATTTATAGGGGCCACTCTCTCCATGTCTGCTCTCATTTGGACAATGAGGATTATCACATTTTATCCCATTCTGTGTTCTCACTGCAGAAATGAGGAGTAATTACAGCTGCTGCTGCAGCCTGTCAGATCTGCAGCTCAGAAGCAGCAAGAGATTCATCAAATCACACCAAATTATATCAAATTATACCAAATAAAATCCAACCCTGCCTTTGCTGAAGTGCAGCCCTGCTGAAGGGACAGCACAAAGCACTGAGCTGCAGTCCCCCCAGCTGTGCTGTGGGCTGGGATGCACCTCCTGCCCTGTGCTGTGTTTGCATGAGTTTTATTTCTTCCTGAAATGCAGCCCTGGGATCATTTTGGGTGTGTGTGCCCCAGGGGGACCCTGCTTGAGTGAGCTGCTGGTGCTGCCCAAGGGCTGTGAGCTGCACCCAGAGCTCCCTGCCCTTCCCAGCAGAGGTGCTGGGAGTTCTGGGGAGTCTGGGGGTGCTCCTGATCCGTGGGACAGAGGGATCAGCTGCTCACAGACCTGAAAAATGGCTTTGGGTGCCCAGGAGGGGATCAGAGAGGGCTGGGGGCTCTGGGGGCTCTGGTGGCCGTGCTGGTGGCACATCTTCCCCACAGCCCCTGCAGGGCCCTCCCCTGGGGACACTGATGACAGGGCTGGTCCCTGGGCACCCTGCAGCTCCCAGGAGCCGGTGTGGAGCTGGCAGGTGTCTCAGGGGGATTTATTTCTTAGCGCAGTCCCTGTTTTCCTTGGACTTTTCCTCCTTGTTTGAGTGCTTGTGCTGGAGCAGGGACAGGTCCCAGCAGATTCCCTGTCCCTGTCTCCTGGTCAGACACTGGGATTTCACAGATTTATGTTTAATGGGAAGCAAACAGTCCTGTGGAGCTGTTCCCTGCCCCTGCAGGACCAGCCAAGGTGTGCCAGAGTCAGGAACTCTGCAGCTCTGCTCAGTGTGGGATGGACAAACCCCCTGCCCCACCCTCCTGGGCTCTGCTGGAGCCCCATGGAAACCCCAAATCCCCTCCCCCAGGGATGTGTCTGTACAATCCATGGATCTGTTCTGTGTGGTTGTCATGGAACCAGAGCGGCCAGATCCACACAACTGCTCTGAAAACTGCAGGAGCTGAGGGACTTAAGGGACAGAGGGGCTCCAGGGGAGATGTTTGATCACTTCCTCAGATCCTGTGAAGTTTTCACGGAATCCCAGAATGGTTTGGGTGGGAAGGGATCTTAGAGCTCCTCTCATTCCATGGGCAGGGACACCTTCCACTGTCCCAGGCTGCTCCAAGCCCCAATGTCCAGCCTGGCCTTGGGCACTGCCAGGGATCCAGGGGCAGCCACAGCTGCTCTGGGCACCCTGTGCCAGCCCTGCCCACCCTCACAGGAACAATTCCTGCCCAATATCCCATCCATCCCTGCCCTCTGGCAGTGGGAGCCATTCCCTGTGTCCTGTCCCTCCATCCCTTGTCCAAAGTCTCTCTCCATCTTCAAGTCCTGCAAGGTCACACCGAGTTCACCCCAAAGCTTCTCCTCTCCAGGTGAGCACCCCCAGCTCTCCCAGCCTGGCTCCAGCCCTGGGAGCAGCTCTGGGGTCCCCTCTGGACTCATTCCTACAGATCCATGTCCCTCCTGTGCAGGGATGGGGAGCAGTGATTTCTCTCCTCCCAGAAGTCACTGGAGCCATTTAGAATTCACACTCTTTTCCAAGGCCAAAGTTTTGTGCCAGACTTTTGCTGTTCCCGTTGTAGCTTTGGATTGAGGCTGCAATTAGGGAGAAATTCTCTGCCTTGAGCTGGGCAAGGGGTCAGGCTGCTGAGGAGGCTCTGACCTCCCAGTCTTTGAAACCAAAAGCCTTGTCTGGGAAATCTCCTGCGGCTGGAGCTGTTCCCTGCCCATCCTGTGCCTCATCCCAGGGCTCAGCCCTGCCCAGGTGAGCTGGGCACGGCAATGACACAGCCCGGGCTGGCCGGGCACTGCAGGAGAATAAAAATAAACAGGAGTTGTGTGCTGCGGGCCCCGAGCCGCAAACCCAGCTCATTAACTTTAAATATCTCACCTCGCCGCTCGCTGGAGGTCACACTCGGCAGGAGGAGTGCGGATGCTGATCTGCATTTAAACCACAGCACATCCTCATCCTCATCCCGGCTCGGGGCCACGCAGGGAACTTCCAAGGACCTGATTATCCTGAGAATGGCCAGGAAAAAGGGTCATTTAGGGAGCAATCAGGGCGCATTATCCAGCCAGAGTGATGCACAAGGCTGAGAAAACCCGGACTAAGTCCATTCTGCCCGGGGTTCGAGGAGGGAATGTTTTCCCCTTCTCATTTCCCTTTCCCCCCCCTCTCATTTCCAGGAATGTTTTTCCGCCTCTCATTTCCTTTTTCCCCCACTCATTTCCCTTTTCCCCCCTCTCATTTCCTTTTTCCCCCTCTCATTTCCCTTTTCCCCCTCTCATTTCCCTTCCCCCTTCTCATTTCCAGGAATGTTTTCCCCCTCTCATTTCCTTTTTCCCCCTCTCATTTCCCTTTCCCCCTCTCATTTCCAGGCATATTTTCCCCCTCCACTTCCCCTCTCCAGCTCTGTCTTTCTCCAGCCCAATGAAGATGTAATGATTTAATTCCACCCTCCAAGGGAGTGTGTGGGACAGGAGACAGGGGTCTCTCCTGAGAGCTGAGGGTGGGGCTGTCCCATGGGAATGGGGGTGGGAAGAGGTCACCCCCTGCTCCCCGAGCATTCTCTTGTTCCCTCAGAGCATTGGGAGCTCGGGCAGGAGTTCCCAGGAGCTGCTGCTGCTCCCTGGGATGAGGGATTTGGAGCCCTGCTCCATTTCCAGCCCGGGCAGACTTCCAAGGGTGGATCTTTTGTGGGATCAGGACCAGGGGAAGGTGGGATGGGGCTCAGGGGGTGCTTTGGGTGCAGCTGGGGGTGTTTGGGGCTGCTGGTGCCCAGCTCTGGCTCTGTGGTTCCTGCTGCACATCCTCCAGCAGATCCGACTTTCCCTGATCCCCATAGTGAAGGACTGAGGGAAGATGAAATCCTTTGTCTGGAGCTCAAAGCTTAGGGAGAGGGTGGGAAATTTTGTGCTCAGCTCTTATCAACCAGTGCAGAACCAGCAGGAGCAGCTGATGGCACCTGGAACCTCTCAGTCCTGGGGATGTGGGATCAGAACCTGGAGGAGAATTGGTGTTGAAGGGAAGTGGCTTAGGAGAGTAAATCCCCTTTCCAAAGGGCTGGAGGCTCTTTCATCTCCTCTGAGAAGGTGTCCAACCCAAAGTCTGCTCCCTGGAGGGCTGTGGTGGTTTTCCAGTTCCCTCCAGATGTTCAGTCATTAATGATTTTCTTTCTCCTATGTCCCTTCTCCTCTGCACAACTCCCTGACAGGAGGGGACAGCCGGGGGGGTCGGGCTGTGCTCCAGGGAACAGGGACAGGAGGAGAGGGAACGGCCTCAGGCTGGGCCAGGGGAGGTCAGGGTGGATATTGGGAACATTTCTTCACTGGAAGGATGGGCATTCCTCGAAGTGTTCCAAAGCTGTGTGGATGTGGCTCTTGGGGACAGGGGTCAGTGGTGGCCTTGGCAGTGCTGGGGGAAGGTTGGACTCGATTATCCTGAAGGTCAGTTCCAACCCCAATGATCCCACGATTCTGTGACCCCACAGGTTTATTTAGGAGGCCCAATGGACATTTTGCAGAGGTGCAGACATCCCTTCCTTGAGTCAGTCAGGTCCAAAGCAAATCTCCCTGGATTTGCTGCAAGGTCTGGGAAAACTCTTGGATTCCCAGCTCCACACTGCTCTTTGCTGCTGCTCCATCATCTTTGGTGCACTTGGAATCAAAGAGCCACAGAAGGAAGAGACCTTAAAGATGATCCAGTTCCAGCCCTGCCATCCCCACACTCGGCATACGTGTGTTGGATTCGCCACAGGATCCCAGGATTCCCTGCTGGAGCTCTGTGGAGCCCTGTGAGCAGGCAAAGTGATCTCACATGTGGCAAATTGTGAGCCTGATGGAGAGATGGAGGCTTCAGACAGCTCCCAAAAATGTTGTTTATTGCACAGATGACATTACAGCAGTTGGGGGTGGTGGGTGAGCCCAGAGCTGCTGGCCATGGGCAGTCCCTGTGTCCTGGAGCCCCTCTAGTTCTGGTTCCAATGCATTACAAACTTTTCATTACAGAGCATCTTAATACATGGCTACCAATCAGCATCACACACAATACCTTTTACATTTACATATAACCCATCCAAACTGCTTAAATTACCATGTTATGTTAGTGACTAGCCAATCATCAGAGTTAGTAGTCACATGTTAAATTTGGGACTTGTTTTGCTGTGGAAATTTCTGAGATCTTTTCTCTACTTGCAACATTGGCTTTCTTGTTTGCCTGTGAAAATCCTTTTGTTTGGTAAAAACGTCTTTTGTTTGAGGTGGATTTATCCTTTGCTCTAAACCATAAAATCCCTTCCAACTCACTTGCTCTTTGCCTTCGAGTTACCCAGTCACACTGGCTCAGCAATTCTTTTCTTCTATATCAAAACTTGCTATTATTTCTATTCCTTCTTTGGATTCTACATTCAAAGATATTTCTGTTACACACACACACATCTGTGAGACCTTCCTGCCAAATCCTTATCCTTCCCAACAGCAAATGTTCATGCTGGGGCTCCTCAAGCTGGAATTATCCCCAAGGTCTCTCTGCACCCCACGAATGAGCAGTGGGGGGAGCTTTGGCAAGTCCCTGCTGGCCAGGCGGGGCCTGTGGCACTGGAAAGGTTCCAGTGAACCCAGAGATGTTCCAGAACATCCAGAGATGTTGCTTGGTGCCTTCAGCCTCTTCCCACAATGGGACAAGGAGCCAGGCTCCCAGCACTGCCATTCCTTCTCACTGTCACAATTCCCTGGTTTCTGCCAGGACTGAGTCCTGCAGGGAGCAAACCTTTATGGGCACCTGGAAGCTCTTCTCACCCAGCTGAGGGCCTGGGGATGATGAACTGATCTGATCTGGCTCTGCTGGGGTGGCCACAGAGCTTCTGAGTCATTGCTTGAGTCACGAGGCTCAGCCACAGCATTGGTGCCCCCGGGTGACTCGGTGACATTAATGCCAGGATTTACACAGGGCTTTACCAGGAGCAAAATGTGAGGGGACCGCTGGGAGGAAATCAAGGAGTGCATTAGGTGGGTTTAAACCAGTGCTTAAGCTCAGCTCTGGTGTTCTGCTAAGATCGCTCACACAGGCAGTGACCCATCCCTTGACGAGTGAACTCAGGGATGGGGTGGAATCCTGTCTGGAAACCCTTCTGTCCTCACCCCCTTTGCAGCCTGCCCCCGTTCCAGGTGCCCCTCACCACCATTCCCAAGATTTTCCTGTTCCAGCAGCCCCTCACTACCATTCCCAAGGTTGTCCCAACAGACCCCTCACCACCATTCCCAAGGTTTTCCTGTCCCAACAGACCCCATCCCAACGTGCCAGTAGGTTTCCCTGCCCTCCCAGTTTGTAAATAAGCTCAGGGAATGTGAGTTTTCCCCCTCTCATTTCCCTTGGAATGATGGAATCATTAAGCTGGAAAAGAGCTCTGAAACCCTCGGGTGCAGCCATTAACCCATCACTGCCCGGTCCCCATGGAGCCATTTCCCTTCTGCCCTCAGGGACCCCAGCCCGACCAAGGTTTATAAATCTGCATTTGTGCCTGCGCAGGGACAGGGGGCAGCTGTCCTGGGGCTGTCCCGGGGCAGGGAACACATCCTGCTCCACCTGGCTGGAGCTGCTCCCGCCTGTGCCCCTCCCTGGGGTTCTCCTGCTGCGGGATGAGCCCTGCTCAGTCCTCAGTGGGAGCCTGGAGGCAGAGGAGGGGAGGATGTGACCAGCACTCATCTCACAGGGGGACTGGGGTCCTGTGAGCCCTGCTGGGATCAGGCATTGCGGGATGGCTCCTGGAGAGGAGCGAGGAAGGTGAGGGAGAACAGAACAGTCAGCACACGAGCTGTCTGCCCAGCCTTCTCCTCCTTTCTCCCCATCCTTAAACCAACTCTGAGTGAATTTGTGGATAATCCACACATGGCTCGGAATCCCAAGGGCCCTGGGGAGAGCAGCACATCTGCAGCACAAGGATGGGAAGGCTGGGTTTGATTGCAGGGCTCGATCCCGAGCAGATGCTCAGCGAGGGCATCACCCCGCAGCGGCCGTGGGGAGGAGCAGGGGGCGGCTCTTGCCTGTGCCAAACCCAAATTCCACCCTGTGACCTCAGGGTGGAATGTGAAAACTGGGCTTTGGTGATGCCCTGGCTGTGCAGAGCAGTCCTGTGCAGGTTTTGGTGTTGGTTTTTGTAATATTTCTCTCGTGGCTGTCAAAAGGAATTTTCAGGCAAACAAACCCGTGATTTCTCTCTTTTGATGAAATGATGCTGCAGTCTCATGAGGTGCTAGGGCAGGGAAGGTTTGTTTTCTGCAGCTTCACATGAATGTTAAAGGGATAATTTTTACCAGGCAAAAGTAGGGTCTACTTGCCTTGCTAGTTAAGAGTTTTAATTGAAAAAGCAGTCAATAAGGGGATAAAGTATTTTTCAATGGTATCTTTCTTTGGAGGTTGTGGAAAATGCTCTCATTAAGCTGATAATTAAAGCCTGGGAAGTTAGTGATGATACCTGGCAGAGGCACAGGGAAGTCACGAGCAAGTCTTGTACAAAGTCAGAGCCCAGCAGTGCTGGGGTGACAGCTCCTGCCACCAAGGAGCCCGGCTGTGCAATGCAGAGTGTGGCTCCTGAACGAGGCACAGGGCTCTTTGGAGGGAGTTTTGTATCAAATGTCACTTTTCCCCACACAAAAAAGGGATATTCATGCCTGCTGAAAGATCTTAAAAATCCCAGTCTGTCTGAGCAGTTCACCACAGCCCCCTTTCCTCTGGAATCTCGTGTGGGACCGAGTCCTGCCTGTGCTCTGGGGGTGCAGTGACATTGGAGAGAGCCCGAACTGAGCAGGGCCGTGCTCGGTGCTCGGGGTCACACAGGCACAGGCCAAATGTATGGGGGGCCAGGCACCAGCATCTCCTTAAAATGCAAATTGGTTTTTTGTTAATCTGGCTAATTTAAAGAAATTAGCATCCCAAAGCATCCCGATTTGCATCCCAGCGCGTGGATTCGCTGCTGCGTGTGCCATGGAGCGCTGTGTGTGTAACTCACCCGGGGCCGCTGTCACCTTCCCGAGCATCCTGCGGGCACTGATCCAGCCCCGGGGGCAGCGCGTGTTCCACAGCCCATAAATGTTTAAAGAATGGCTCTCCAAGTGATGGGGTGCCCATCAATAAGCTCAATAAGCTGTCCCAGAAATGAGCTCGGTCCTGCCGAGCCCCAGAGCTGGGAGCGGCTTTAGCAGCGGGACGGGCGAGTTTGACAGGATCCCTGCAGGGTCACTGTGAGAGCCTCGCCCCGGGATATTCCCTCCCAGAAATCCCAAATCTCCCGGTGCCTGGAGAACGCAGTTCGGCCCAGGGAGTGCTCGGGCTGCGCTGGGTTTGTGCTGGGTTTCTGCTCGGGCTGAGCCGGGTTTGAACCGGGTTTGTGCTCGGGCTCGGCTGGGTTTGTGCTCGGGTTAAACCGGGTTTGAGCTGGCTTTATGCTCGGGCTGAGCTGGGTTTATGCTGGGTTTATGCTCGGGCTGAGCCGGGTTTGTGCTGCGTTTGTGCTGAGTTGAGCCGGGTTTGTGCTCGGGCTGGGCTGGGCTGGGTTTCCCACGCGTTTGTGCGGAGATAAGGATATTGCGAGATTGAGATCAGCCACGCACCTGCTCGGAGAGTGCACACGGGGCGTGACACAAAGCACAGATGTGACATAAAGCATAAGTATAATAAGAGGTACAGGTGTGATAAGAAGCATAGGTGTGGCACAAAACACAGGTGTGACACTAAGGACAGGTGTGATAAGAGGCACAGGTGTGACAGGAGACACAGGTGTGATGCAAAGCACAGGTGTGATACAAAGCACAGGTGTGATAAGAGGCACAGACAGTGGTGGTGCCAGACGGGGCACACCTGGCACACGGTGTGCCTGTGGCACTGCTGGCATTTCAGTCCCGGCCCTGACATTGATCTGCTGGAGTGTCATGCTCTGAGACTCTTGTCACTCCTGCTGATTTACACCAGCAGCTCCAGGGAGGGCTGGATGTGGTCACTCCCAGCTGAAGGGGAGTAAAACACAACCCCAAATGCTGCAGGGGCTGGTTGTGATCCCACACTGCTCTGATTTATCCACCCCCATCAGTTCAGTAACATGGAGGAGGAGATGTCCATGGCCTGATCAATGAAGGAGATTTTCCACAAGATTAGGTTAAGTGATCTCAGGAGATCTGGCATTGAACTGCTCAGACAGACTGGGATTTTTAAGATCTTTCAGCAGGCATGAATATCCCTTTTCTGTGGGGGAAAAGTGACATTTGATACAAAACTCCCTCCAAAGAGCCCTGTGCCTCGTTCATGAGCCAGACTCAGCACTGCACAGCCGGGCTCCTTGGTGGCAGGAGCTGTCACCTGTCCCTGCTGGTGGCACTGAGGCTGTGCCTGCCCTGCCTGCTCTGCATGCTGGGCAGCCTGGCTGAAATGTTTGCTGGATCTGGGATAGCCTGGCCCTGCTGGACCTGGGATAGCCTGGCCCTGCTGGATTTCCAATACCTGGCCCCTGCTCTGCCTGCACTCCCTCCCTCTGGAGCCTGGGGCTGGCCCTGTAAAACTTGTGCAGAACCTGAGAGGGAGAGCCCTGGGCTCTCTCAGCCCTCCCTCCCTCTCAGCTGGCTCCTGGCCCCCTGCCAAAATGGCCTTTTGGGAAGTGCCTCTGGACTCTGGATCTGAGGAATGACCTGTTCCCCTCAGTGCAAGGCCTGATTCTGTCCTTGGGGGCAGCTGGGGCACAACAGGGGCCATTCCCTGGCACAGCAAAGGATTTGGGTCTGTGGGCACTGGGAAGTTGCTGTGAAGGTTTCCCAGGGTGTGCGGCAGGTCCAGAGGGACACGTTGGGCTCTCAGGGGTAATTAATTGATAATAATGAGGGTGGGGAGGCCCTGGAACAGATATCCAGAGATTCTGTGGCTGCCCCTGGATCCCTGGCAGTGCCCAAGGCCAGGCTGGAGGGGGCTTGGAGCAGCCTGGGACAGTGGGAGGTGTCCCTCATCACATCACTATATGGCTCTAAAAGTCCTTTCTAATCCAACCTTCTCTCTGATTTCTGAATCTCTTATCTTTTCCTCTCATTCCAGGGGATGGCCAGGTGGATTTTGATGAATTTATGACCATTCTGGGACCTAAGCTGGTGTCATCAGAGGGCAGGGACGGCTTCCTGGGGAACACAATAGACAGCATATTCTGGCAGGTAAGTGAGCATTGCTTTAATTGCAACTTCAGCCAGCTCTCAGCAGCTTCCAGAGTGGATGTTTTCAGGAGCACAGGATGTTTTACCGAGTGGGAATGACTGTGGAAAGGGTGTAGAGGTGCCTCATGCTGGGAGGTGTGGAGGAACATCCCACGTTGCTGGAGGGAATTGTGTCCAGCCCAGCCCTGTGTTCCTGTGGATGAATGCAGCTGGGCACAGCAAAGCACCCCGAGACTCCTGCAACACCTTTGGGAGGCTGTAATTCACTTTTGGAGGAGAAAAGCATTTTTCTCCAGGGATCTTTTGAGTTGGGAACCTTGAAGCCACCCAGCTGCTTCTAAAATGTGTCCCTGTTCAGTGTCCCTTGCCTGTGGCAGGGCTTGTTCCACACACAGGGAATGTGCTGGGCAGCTCAGGGCCCACTGGGGTTTCTGCTGAATTCAGGGATGAGATCAGCAATACCTGTGTTGTGCCAGAGAAGGTTTTGCTCCAGGTACTGCCCTGGGGTGGTTTGGTCCTGCTGGTCCCAGGCATTGGAAGGAGACAGATCCAGCAGTGGGAGCTGCTTTTTGCCTGCCCTGCAGTGAGACTTTAAACAGCTCTGGAGCTTCCAGGAAAAGCAGTCCGGGCTGTTATGGCAGGATCAAAAATCCTCAAAACACAGAGCTGCACGTTTGCAGCCAATGGATCAAATGTGTGGCTTCCTGTGGGATTCCAGCTCCTTTCACTGACCATCCCACAACCTCTGCTAAGAAACTTTGGCTGTTCCCAAGTTTAATGAAGCAAAAGAGCCAAACCTGGAAATGAGAATTTCTGCCTTCTTTTACAACCCTCCAGCCCAGTCCAGACTGAACTGGGTGGAGCTTTGGAAGAGTATTTTAAAAGGCTTTTAAAAACTTGTTCCTGGCCTCCTGGCATGAGGCAGGAATAACACTGAAAATTCTGCTCTGGATTCCAGGATCTGGTTGTCAAAGCAGGAGTTTGGTGCGGGTGAAGCTCCCATGGTTTGTGATGTACTTGGGGGGAGTAAATGGCACCAGGAGGGGCAGGACTGGGAGCCAGTGATGTTTTCTTGCCTCCACTGCTCCTTGGGAGCCTCATGCCAGCCTGGGAGGGAGAGGAGGGTATCCCATCCCATCCCATCCCATCCCATCCCATCCCATCCCATCCCATCCCATCCCATCCCATCCCATCCCATCCCACTCATTGGCACCTGAGCCTTCCAGAATTCTCTCAGGAGCCCCTCAGGAGCTGCTCAAGAAGCAAAAATCCTTGAGGGAAAATCAAGTTTATGAGCTGAGCTCTTGGATGGGGAGCAGAGAAGTCTGGAGCCTTCCTGAAAATTCTGCTCACAGTTTAATCCCCAGCTTTTAGTGACCCTCCCACCTCTACAAATGCCTGGAATGAGGCTGGGAGAAGGGATTGTGCCTGGATTTAGAGCAGCGGGGTTCCTGGGATCAGATTCCATAGGGACATGGCCCTGGTGCCTCCCTGGCTGTGGTGGGACAGGGAAAAGGGAGCAGAGGCTCCAGGTGGGAGCCCTGAGTGGGCAGGAACAGCCCCGGGGGCTCCTTCAGACAGCAAAGCTCCGACTGAATTCCACAAGTGCTCCCTGGCCTTGGAAAACATCAGTTATGGGCTTTAGCACCTCTTTACTCAGCACTGCCCTGCATTTCTGAGCCCTTGAAGAGCTCCAGTTGCTTTTCCTCTGAGGTCAGAGTACAATGTCTTTGCAGCTTTTTCCCAAAGAAAAAAACAAGGAAAAAACCATGGAAGTGTCATTTAGGGAACAGGTCCCCTTTGCCCATTGCTCCTTGGCTTTACCCAGTCCATCTGCAGGGCCTCAGTCACCTCATCCCTGAGCATTTCTGCCTCTGCATCATCTCCTGGGGGATTCCTGAGGGCAAACCAAACTTTTGGGAATTGGGGCTTGGCTGTGTTTCCCATTTCCCCCTGATGTGCTGTTTCCATATTTCTGGAGCAAATGGCAGAGGCTGAGCCTGGGCTGCTGACAGAGCCCTGCAGCCACTCCTAAAGAAGGATTTTCAGGAGGGAATGGTGCCCACAAGGCTGTGGCTGTGCCCAGTGCTGGGGGGCAAGGATGGCACAAAAGGGACACCTGGCTGGGCAGTGCCACCAGGAAACCTCACCCCAAAGCTTCTGAAATCAGTCTCACTGGAGGGAGAGACCATGTGGGCATCCAGAAAGTGCCTTCCCCTCTCCCTCCAGCCCTCCCCACGCTGGGATATCTTTGCCAAGCTAATTTCTAAGGGCAAAGACCCCAGGGCTCCAGTGTTAAACACTTCCTGCAGGATGGAATTTGGAGGAGCTCCAGGCCCTGGGGCTCAGCAACAGGCCCAGAGGGAATAACAGCCCTGGATAACTGGTTTTTAATGAAATGAACCTCTCTGGGGTGGCTGAGATGCTTTGGGAAGTGGGATTGTTAAAAACCAGGGCTGCATCTGCATCGGGTAGGAGAATTCTGTGCCCACAGCACTGACGAGGTCATTGGGAAAAGTCAACTCTGTACCAAAGCACTGCCTGATGAATTCATCTCCTTTTCCCTTTGCTGTGTGCACATGGAGCCTGCAGGGAATTCCAGGCAGGGTATCTGGGGGCTTTGTGTGGCATGAGGGGACAGTGCTGGGTCACCCCTGTTCATCCCAGCACGAATCCCTGGGGCTCAGCAGCAGTCTGGACATTTGGGGATGGACAAAGCTGCTTTGCAGGCAGGGCAGGAGCAGAATTCCAATGAGGAGATGCTGCTCAGAGCTCTCATTTCTCACTGTTGGGATGGCTCAGCAGCTCTTTGTGTTTTCTGGGTTTGGGGGAACCTTTTCCTTTCTCCAGGCTCCCACAGACTTTTGCTAAGGGGAAGGATATCCTGGGGTTTATGGTCTTTGATGGGTGAGTAGGAATGGCCAAAAATCCAACAGCAAGGGGGGAGGGATGTGCAGGGACCCCTGAGGTCTGAGCTGCACCCTCAGCACAGGCACCAAAGGACACTTTGTTCCCTGGAAAATGGAGCAGGGACCACATCCAGCTGTGGGGTTTGCATTTGGGGCTGACTGGGGAGGGAATTGAAGGAGAGGAAGGGGGATCAGCACTGGCTGGGAACACGGGAGAGCAGAGGGACATGACTGGGATGGGACACGGAGATTTCCCTGCCCAGCCACTGAGAGCTCTGCCCACCCCCAATCCAGTGTGCAGTTATAGCTGAGAATGCAGGAGAGTCCCAGGGGACAGATCTGGGCTCTCCTGAGCTGGTCAATCAATTAGTGCCTTAATAGAGTGAAATGAAGGGGAAAATGTGTGGGAGTGGCAGTGGCACAGGGCAGGGCATGGAGGGAGCAGGGAATGAGGGAGCAGGGCGTGAGGGGCTGTGTTGGGGCTGTCTCCAAACACAGTTTTGGCTGGAGAGGGATTTTTCTTTATGGAGTTTAGAGATAAACCTGCTGCAGTTGCTTCCTGTGTGTGAGTTTCTCCTCCTGTCCCTGCAGAGGAGTTAATCTGATGGTGGTAAATGAGCCTTGCTGCAGAGGAATTGTTTGTGTCTGTGTCCAATCTGATGTGGGAACAGATCCAGGTTCCCCTCTGGGGTCAGCCCTTCCTCCCCCTCCTCCTCCTCCTCCTGAGGCAGTGCAGCCCCTCTGGGCAGGTGCAGGATGTTGTAAAACCACAGGATGGGACATTTTACATCTTGCAGAAGAATTCTTTGATGGTGCTGAGCTGCTCTGCTGCAAAAATCTCGATTCCTGGATTTCAGGAGCTGCTGTGTCAGCTTTTCAAAGAACCTTCTCAAATCGACTGCCGGGGAGGAAGGGAGGTGGGAGATGGGGAAGGAATTCTGTACTCAGAGGGTGGGCAGGCCCTGGCACAGGGTGCCCAGAGCAGCTGTGGCTGCCCCTGGATCCCTGGCAGTGCCCAAGGCCAGGCTGGACATTGGGGTTGGAACAGCCTGGGACAGTGGAAGGTGTCCCTGCCATGGCAGGGGTGGAATGGGATGAGCTTTAAAGTCCCTCCAAGCTTTAAAGTCCCTCCAAGCCAACCCATTCCAGGTCTCTGTGATTCACAGACTGAGTGCCCTCCCTCTTGGTGGCTGCTCTTGGGTTTAAATCAGGAAAAGCAGCTGAAAAGTTTGGGTGGAAATTTGATGCACGGGGCCAAAGATGGAGCACTGGGGCTGGACCATTGCACCAGGAACATCTCCCCAAATCCTCCTCCACCAAACAAATCATCCCACAGCACTGCCTCGTTCTGGACAGCACTTTTTGATTATTGAACCTGAGATATCTTCAAGTGATTTCCATAGAAAAAAAAATCCATACATTTAAAATATCAACCATTTCTTAGGTTTCCCCACCTGGAAAAGTAAAGGAGAGGTTGGAAACCTTGGCATTGATTATCCTGGAAAACCACTGCAATGAGAGCTGGGAGCCAAGGCAGGACTTTTCCTGGGACACCCAGCTGTGGTCATTGTGTTCACCAGTGCCCCTTAACTCCAGCATCCTGACCATATCCTAATTTCAGGAATTAAATATCTCCTGCCACAGCTGCTCCTGCACTTTAGGTCATGGTTTCCTTATATCCATATTGAAAAGGTGAGATTTTCCATGGGAGGATGCAATGGCTGGTGTGAAGTTCATCCCAAAAAACCTGGGGAACTTCTCAGTGTCCTTTAGCTCATCCCAAATATCCTGGGATTCTCCTAGAGTGTCCTTTAGCTCCTCCCAGATAACCTGTGACACCCCCAGGGTGTCCCTTGGAGCTATCAGAGGGAAACAGCCACTTCCAGGGTACAGTTCAAGGGATCTGCTTTGGGCCTCAGGAAGGGATAAATTGTGCTTCAGAAGTGCCATTTTTACTGCATTTGGTATAAAAAAATGTGGAGGGAAGTGGCTCAGGTGGAGCTGTGTGCACTGGGGACAGCTAAATGTCACCTTGTGGGTCCCAGCAAGGCTTCCAAGGCCTTTTTGATTTAAGTTCCAGCTCTGTGGTGCTGTTATCCATGGGAGGGCAATAGTTCTGCTGCCTCACTGGACCTCCCCTCACTGCCAGGACATTCCCCTGTGAATTTGTGGCAGCACAGGGAGAGCTGAGCCCGTGCAGGGATGAATCCATCTCCAGACACCGCTCCCTGTGCCTAGGCCTGTGTCCAGATGTGCTGGCACAGCTGGAGCAGCTGTGAGCACTGCAGGGGTTCATGTCCCGGACCCTGGAGGCACAGCTGTCCCTGTCACCCCCCTGGAGCCCTGTGCAGAGGATGAACCCAGCACAGCAATTCTGGGAGGCCTCACATTCATCTCTCTGTGAAGGGACCTCCTTTCCACCCCCACATTTTCCCTGAAGCAAAATCCACCCTCCCAAATCTCCAGGGCCGAGTTTACGGCTCAGCACTGGACACACTGGAGATGGCAAAGTTTTGGAAGCAGCAAAGGAGGAGAAAAGCAGGATTTCCTTGCCCAGCTGTGGTTTTGAGCTTTGAGCAGCACATTTAGCCCCCAGAAATGCTCTGCAGCTTTGGTTCAGAGCCTGTTTAAAGCAGGCAGTTGATATCCAGAGGGTTCCTGCCTGCTGGGTTCAGGATATGGCTGCCCTGGAAGGTGTGACTGGGCTTTGTGCACCCTCTGCAGCTCTCGGGGACACTTCTTCCAGCAGCTCTCATGGTCTAGAGGTTCTTCTTTCTGTGCCAGTTTATTTAGAAACTCAGTCTGCAGCTCCAGGCCTTTTTTTGAAGAGTTTTTTTTCTCTTCCCTGGTGTATGAAAAAGGAATTGTACTGTGGATTTCTCAGGGATTTGCTTGGAAGTGTCAGGAGCAGCCTGTAGGAAAGGTGAATGTGTGAGAGCATCACCTGGGGGTGCATGGCACAGGCTGGGAGAGGCTTCCTGGCTTTTTGTGGACTCCTTCCTGAGGGAATCAGAGTCCCCAGCACCCCTGAGGACAAGGATCCACTCCCAGTGCTGGTTTTCCTGGAACTGGGATCATTTTTCCTTTGGAAAGTCCTCTTCAGGTGATGGAGCAGAGGTGATGAGTTTCAGGCAGGGGCAAACCCCAAATCCCCTCATTTCAATGTCAGGAAAGAGTTTCTGCCAGAGAGGAGGCTCCACTCAGCCTTAAATCCCAATCCAGATCTCAGGATCACCCATCCATCCATCATCCATCATCCATCCATCATCCATCCATCCATCCATCATCCATCCATCATCCATCCATCCATCCATCCATCCATCCATCCATCATCCATCATCCATCCATCATCCATCATCCATCATCCATCCATCTATCCATCATCCATCATCCATCCATCATCCATCATCCATCCATCATCCATCCATCCATCATCCATCCATCATCCATCATCCATCCATCATCCATCCATCCATCCATCCATCCATCCATCATCCATCCATCATCCATCATCCATCATCCATCATCCATCCATCATCCATCCATCATCCATCCATCATCCATCATCCATCCATCATCCATCATCCATCATCCATCCATCCATCATCCATCCATCATCCATCATCCATCATCCATCCATCATCCATCATCCATCCATCATCCATCCATCCATCATCCATCCATCCATCCATCATCCATCCATCCATCCATCATCCATCCATCATCCATCATCCATCCATCCATCATCCATCCATCCATCCATCATCCATCCATCATCCATCATCCATCATCCATCCATCATCCATCATCCATCCATCATCCATCCATCCATCATCCATCCATCCATCCATCATCCATCCATCCATCATCCATCCATCCATCCATCCATCATCCATCCATCCATCATCCATCATCCATCCATCCATCCATCATCCATCATCCATCCATCATCCATCATCCATCCATCCATCATCCATCCATCCATCCATCATCCATCCATCCATCCATCATCCATCCATCATCCATCATCCATCCATCCATCATCCATCCATCCATCCATCATCCATCCATCATCCATCATCCATCATCCATCCATCATCCATCATCCATCCATCATCCATCCATCCATCCATCCATCCATCCATCCATCCATCATCCATCATCCATCCATCCATCCATCATCCATCCATCCATCCATCATCCATCCATCCATCATCCATCCATCCATCCATCATCCATCCATCCATCCATCATCCATCCATCATCCATCCATCATCCATCCATCATCCATCATCCATTATCCATCATCCATCATCCATCATCCATCATCCATCATCCATCATCCATCATCCATCCATCATCCATCCATCATCCATCCATCATCCATCCATCCATCATCCATCATCCATCATCCATCCATCATCCATCCATCATCCATCATCCATCCATCATCCATCCATCATCCATCATCCATCCATCATCCATCATCCATCCATCATCCATCCATCCTCTCTGCACAGAGGAAAGGATATGGAACGAGCTCCCATCCTGCAGGATTGGGAAGCCTTTGACTTCCCTGGATACTTCCCATAATAAAATCATCTCTCATCTGCAGGAATTTTGTGGAGGGAAATCTTAATTGACTCAATGGAAAGTCTGATTTTCATGGAGATCATAGTTTGGGAATTATTTAAAACAGACTTGGCTTGTTTTATTTCTTCTTTTTTGCTAAAGAATCCCCATTGTGAGATCAAAATCTACACATTGCCCTGCCTCCAAACCCTGGCATTCAGTGGAGTAAAAATATTGGGGAAACTGAACTAAGGCTTGAAAAAGAAGGAAAACCAGGAAAACAGACATTCCATTGCTCAGAAACAAGCAGAAACCTCCAAGTGTCGGCAACTGTTTGCAACAAATAAATGTGTTAGGAAGAAAATGACCTTTTCTGTGAAAGAAAATCTAAAAAAAAAATCATTACCTGCTTGGGAAAAAAAAAGAAAGACCTTTGGAAAAATGGAAATGGAGAAGCTGCAAAGGTCCTGGTGCTGGGGGTGGGGAGGGCTGGGGTTCCTTAGGGTGGGCAGGTGAGGGGAGGAAAGGCCTGCAGGCCCTGAGTGCCAGGGAATTCCTACAGCTCAGTGGGTAACTCGGATTCTCCCAGTGTGTATCCCAGATTTGCAGTGCAATCTGCTGGAACGTGGCACCAAAAGCCCTGGCACAGGGTGCCCAGAGCAGCTGTGGTGCCCCTGGATCCCTGGCAGTGCCCAAGGCCAGGCTGGACACTGGGGTTGGAGCAGCCTGGGATGGTGGAAGGTGTTGGGGTTGGAATGGGATGGGTTTGAAGGTCCCCTCCAACCCAAACCCTTCTGGGATTCTGGAAGTGCCCCCCTGGAGGCTCCAGGCCCTGGGTGAGCCCTGGGTGTCTGTGATGCTCTCCAGGTGTGTCCTGAGCACAGCCCTGGAGCAGCCCCTGCCAGGCCCCCTGGGGTTGGGCTTCATGCCCTGCAGAGGCACCAGGAGCAGTTTGGAGCTGCCCATGGAGAACAGAGGTGTCCCCTCTGCCCCCCGTGCTCCTCCAGCTGTCACCTGAGTGTGTCCCTAGCACAGGGCACAGCTGTCCCACCACTGCTGGCCCTCCCTGAGCTGCTGCCAGCATGGGGACATCCCTGTGGCCACCAGGGTGGGGGTGCATGCTGGCCATCCCTGCTGGGAAGGTGGGGATGGCCTGGGTGTCCTGCAGGTTCAACTCCATCCTGCCCTGTCCCCTGGGCCACTGCTGCTGGCAGGAGGTGGGACAGGGGCTGGGCCACCTCCCTCCCCCTCTTTCTTTGGGATCTTGCCCTGATTTCTCCAGGGGCCACCAGTGCTGCCAGTGGGGCTGTTGTGCTGCAGTGTGGACGTTTTTATTTAAGTTTGGGATCTTTTTTACTTCAGTTTGGGTTTCCTGTCAGCAATTTCTGGGCTCTTGGGTGGTGTGCAGGGACTGAGGGCGTTGGAGGTGCTGTGACCATCTCACATCACTGCACCAGCACCCTCTGAGCCAGGCAGACCCTTCCCAGGCTCTGAATTTATCAGTAAATTTCCCAGCAGATTCCTAGTGCAGTTTTACCAAATGAATGGAACAATGCTGATCTTCAAGAGAAATTCCTTGAGGATTTTTCTTTAAACAAATTTACCACTTCACTGAGAACCTGTTTCTCTGCCTGGGTGTTTTCTGCACCATCATTTCTCTGTCTGGGGAGGTTTGGGTTTATTTTTGTGCTGACAAAGACAGAAATCTGCGCTCTGAGGTGGCTGCAGCCTCCAGGGCTGGCAGAGCTGATGTGGTGTACAGAGATATTTGTTTTGCTATTCTTGTTGTTGAGTACACAACACTATCAAGTGGTCATTAGAATAAATGATTCTGTGATCCAATACATTTACTCAGTTAAAAGAATGTAGAACAGCAGGAGCCCAGAGCAACCTGAGGGAGCTGTGGAAGAATCCAATATTTCCAGTGGGAAGTGTTCAGAATTGATTTTTATCATTTTTGAGTGTGAATAAGCAGATCTGGCACCTAAGGGGAAGATCTCTGCTCACAATGAGCCACAATAATGCTGCAGTTACCTCTAGAGATGGATTTTAGTGTCCACATTTCCTGCTCTGAGCAGAGCCAACCCTTGGGATGAGCCAGCGAGGTGGAGCTCGTGGAAGGTTTGGAGCAGGGAGTGGGAGCTGCTGCCTTCCCTGGGGAAGGGCTGGGGGAATCATCCCCTGACAGTGATTTGCATGTTTTTCATCTCCTCCTGCCCCTGCTGGGAGTTGGTTCCGATGTTTCCCCCGAGTGTCCCTGCCCAAGGGATGATTATCAAACACATCCCTGTCACTCCAGCAGCTCCCCCCGTGCCCCTGCAGCTCCAGTGCCCTCAAACTCGGGGAGTGACAGAGAAATAAAGAGACAAATGAAACAAACAGAGGCATTGGAATGGAGCAGAGCCGGAGCAGAGCTGTCAGGGAGGCAGCCAGGCTGGGTGGAAGTGCCAGATTCCAGGGATTTCAGCGACTCTGATCCTGTGTCTGTGAACCTCAGCTTCCAGCACTTGTGTTCTTTGTATATGAGACAATCGAGGCAATGTAAATATTTATTTTATGGTCAGCTGGTGTGTGGATGCATGCTTTCACAACATAATCCAGGATTAAAGTGTCAGAGGGCAGGGATGGATGGGATATTGGGCAGGAATTGTTCCTGTGAGGGTGGGCAGGCCCTGGCACAGGGTGCCCAGAGCAGCTGTGGCTGCCCCTGGATCCCTGGCAGTGCCCAAGGCCAGGCTGGACAGGGCTTGGAGCAACCTGGGACAGTGGGAGGTGACCCTGCCATGGCAGGGGTGGAATGGGATGGGCTTTGAGGTCCCTCCCACCCAAACCATTCTGGGATTCTGGATTTAGGTTATATTTATCTATTCCCCAATGTTGGCTTCCTTTTGCTCTGTCAGCCCCGTCCTGGCACTTTCTGATGCCACATTTTTAGCACAAACAGGCAGGAAAGCTCTGCTGAACTCATGCTCAAAACCCTCTGTGTGGATATTCCAAATACCCTCCAGCAAACTGCACCTTTTTTTCCTACTGCCACTTGAAAGTTCTCGAATTCAAGGGCATTTTCAGGGCAGAAGTGGAATTTATTATAATCACAGAATCAAATGAGGATGAAGCCTCCCAGGAACTGCTGGTTCAGCTCAGGATAGGCATGGAAAACAGCCCCTCTTGGCCAGGATTGTTGTTTTGTGATCTTTCAGAGAAGGAGAACCAAGCCCTGCGAGGATGGAGAGAACACTCCTCTCTGTCCTGGTGTCCCAGAGCCAGCTGAGGCTTTGTCACCTTCAGCCCCTTCTGAGCTTTCCTTGACTCCCTGTGGAACAGGAGCTCAGTTTAAGCATTGATCTGGGAAAAAGCTCAGCAGATCAGTGCTGCACATGGCTCAGAACAGAACTGGGTGGGGAACAGGCACACTGCTGTGGGACAGGGCTGAAGTGGCCCAAAGCAGCTCCAGAACTGCTCCAGAACTGCTTAAAAACTATTCCAAAACTGCTCCAAACCCAATTTTGGGCTGGCAGGGGAAGTGTCCTGGTACCCTGAGCCAAACCTCTGGGTGTGATCTCAGCTTGTTGGGAAGATTTAGATTTAGGTTTTAGGTTTGTGTTTTGGTTCACATCTCGATTCATGCTGGACCTGGCACAGGCAGGGAAATGGTGGCATAAATCCTCCAAGATCAGGATCTTGGGAATGAAGGGAAGAGCTGAGCCTGGTCTGTGTGTGCTGTGCTCCTTCCTCCTGTGCTGAATTGGGGTTTTCATTTCGGGTAGGTGTGTGATACCTCACACAATATTTACACTGATGATTGGGAGTAACCAACACATTTTTGTGAATCCAATTCCCTTCAAATTGCCCTCTGTTTTTACCTAAATGGAACTTTGATCAAAGGCTTTGAAATTGTCATTAGACTCAGAATTCCTGCTTCATTTTCCCTGAATACATGTCTGGTTTTCATCAATGTATTTTAAAATGTGTTTCACTCAACAGTGACACAACACCCTCATTTATCTGGGGCCTGTTTCTCAGCAAAGAAATCAAATGGGGTTTCTCTTGTATCATTTGGAACAGAAAACAGAGGACTGAGCCAAAGGAAAATGACTTTGAGGTGTTTGATGTGAGGTTTTGCATTTCTTTAGCTCACAGCAATTTGTCCTGTGTGACCCTGGGGTTGTCACACATGGCCTGGCTGGCACTGAAATGAACTGAACTGGGGCAGTGTCCCCAAGGATGGTGACAGGGACCTGAAAACTTGAGTTGTAAAGGTACTTCCATAGCAATAACCCACTGCTGTGGTTTTCCACTGCCAGAGGGCAGGGATGGGTGGGATATTGGGCAGGAATTGTTCCTGTGAGGGTGGGCAGGCCCTGGCACAGGGTGCCCAGAGCAGCTGTGGCTGCCCCTGGATCCCTGGCAGTGCCCAAGGCCAGGCTGGACACTGGGGCTTGGAGCAGCCTGGGACAGTGGAAGGTGTCCCTGCCATGGCAGGGGTGGCACTGGATGGGCTTTGAGGTCCCTCCCACCCAACCCTTTCCATGATCCTGGGGCTCACAACAGCACTGAGTGCCTTTCTTCTCTGGCACCGGTGACTTGTCCTCTCTCCAAACCTCCCCCAGATCTCCCTGCGTTAAAAATGATCGTGATCCATGTCCTGAAGAGTGATCACTCCTCTGGCAGCCTGAATCTGCTTTACCAACCACCCCTCCCTCTCCCACAGCATTCATTATTCACAGAATCCCAGAATGGTTGGGGTTGGGGGCATCTTGGAGCCCACCCAGTGCCACCCCTGCCATGGCAGGGACACCTTCCACTGTCCCAGGCTGCTCCAGCCCCAATGTCCAACCTGGCCTTGGGCACTGCCAGGGATCCAGGGGCAGCCACAGGGAAGCCACAGGTCCCTCCCACCCTCACAGGGAAGGATTTTGTTCCCACAGCCGGGGCCCAGCAGGGCTCTGCCAGGGCAGGGGCAGGGAAGGAGCAATGGGAGAAGGAGCAGCCAGAGGCTTGGGAGAGCCCCCAGCCCTGAGGAGTCCTCTCCTGTCCCCCTCTGGATGGCTCTGGAGCCAGCTGAGCCCTGATTGCTGAGCAGGAATTAAATCAGGGCAGTTAAACCCCGACCCCACCCCAGCCATGCACACTGTTTGTGGTAATCAGCACGGAGTGGCTGATTAAAGGCCATTAACATTCACCAGGAACGATTCTAAATCCTCTCTCCGCCTCCAGCCCGGCTCTTTTCCGGGTGTTGGATAATCAGTGCTGACTTTAACCCTGACACAGTGCCCCTGCTCAGGCACAGAGCTGCTGCCTCTGTCCCACAGCAGACAGGAAAGAAAGCGGATTTATAGGAGACAAGGCCTGGAATCTGCAGGAGGAAACACCCTGGAAGTGTTCTGTCACATATGGATGATATTAAAAATTTAATTGCAACAAGAGCTGACAACTTCTGTGGCGGGGAGTTCGTTGCATCTCAGAAATTTGTGGGGAACGTGGTAACTTTATTGCATTTATTATGATAACTTTATCGTATTTATTCTTGTTTGCTGAATGTGAAACTGGAAAAGCTCTGAACTTCCCTTCCCTGAAAGTGTCTTTTCCACAACATCAGAAACATCCTAGTCCTTACTCACCAAGGTCATCACAGACCTTGTCAAACCTGCCCAGGATCATTTCCATTATCCCCCCTGCCTCTGGCTGCTTTCAGAATCTCTTGCTATTTGACAGACATCGAAATTGCTCCTGCAATTAAAGCTGCACTGAGTTCATTTAGCACCTGCACAATTAAATGCCGGCCTTGGAGCCTTTTTGTGGCTCGGGTCCCACCTGGCTGGGAGGAGCTGGGGGCTCGGCAGGCAGGATGTCCCCCCTTGGCAGGCAGGATGTCCCCCCTTGGCAGGCAGGATGCTCCCCCAGCTCTCAGCTGCCCCCAAAGCCCCTGAGGGATGGCAGGAGGCTGAGGGGGTGATGAATGAGATGGATGGGCCAGGAGAGCAGCTCCTTTTTTAGGCCTGTGTTAGAGGTCAGCTTGGGTGGGGAAGCTCTAGGCGTGCTCACACCACCACTGCTGCCGGGGGTCAGTGCAGAGAGGGGGTGATCAGCTGTGTCTCTGGGCAGAGCTGGGGCCTCCATCCTGTTATAAATGAGAGACAAAAGTCTCGATATTCAGCAAAATTTAGATTGCTTTATTTGATATAGAAAGAGCAAGCAGCGCTGGGGAACGTGAGGGGTCACCACCCACTCCACGCTCCACTCAACCTTGGTTTGCAGCCTCTTCTTATAGTGTGGGTTCTCGTTGTAATCAATAATTTTTGGTTTTTTGTTGTCATAAGCAGTGGTGGTTGAATAAACATCCTTGTAGATAAGCACCAGAGAAGTTCTGGGAGTCTGGTTTTTGGGATAGGCAGCATTGATCAGACAAAGGCAGGAAGGGCTATTGGGAAGTCTGATTTTGCAAGCTGGTAGCCGAAACAACTTATTTGGAAAACATAACACAATATAACATAATAGAATGTAACATACTATAATGTAACATAATACAACATAATATACCATAACAAGGTGATTTTAAACAGAATTATTTAATCATATAATTTCCTTTATCTAGTGTCCATGCTTCACTTCAGAGCTTAGTATTCTGGTTTATACAAAACCCAATGCTTTTGTGATTAACATGAATCTTTTATCAATTATCACAATCTTCACGGGAATCCTCAGGAAAACCCTGATTGCCTCCTAATCTAGGGATGTCATGTCGACTGGGTGCTGTTGGGTCATGGTGAGAAGGTGAAAATGCCCTGGTTAGTGATTTCATTTTCTCCACTCTTTTCCCTGCCTGGCAGTACCATTTTTAGTCTTGGATGTTACATTGGCTCATTGTTTTTAGGGGTTTTTCTTACCAAATTGTGTCCCATGAGCACTTGCTGTTCCCCTGTTTGCCGGGCGCCATTTTGGGAGGGGGTAATGGAGATGTGGAATGGAATGGTAATGTGGGAATGGAAAATGTGGGAATGGAATGGTAATGTGGGAATGGAATGGTAATGTGGGAATGGAATGGTAATGTGGGAATGGAATGTGTGAGTGAGTGCTGGGACAGGGGAAGGGACAGACAACCAGGAATATTATCAATTAACAGAAACACACAACATTAACAACAAATAGTCAAACATCAACAATTCTGGTCAGCTAAGTGAACACACATTAACACAAACATCAATGGCTGTAGTCAAAACCTGTGTTTGGGAGTTCATTCCCCACAATGAAGTCCCACCTAAGCCTTTAAGTGGCCTTTTGTCACTCCCGGGTCATTGTGGGTGGGGTGGCAGCGCTGCTGGGGGGGCTGCAGTGTCCCCTCACCCTCTGTGCCCTCTCTGCCAGGCCAGGGCTCCTCTGTCACACAGGGGGTGGGGACACTCCTGTCCTGGCTGCCACCTGTCCCCGTCATGGCTCTCCACCTCAGGAGCCCCTCGTGGTTGTCACTGCTGGTGACACAGTGGTGCCAGTGGTGGCTCTGGACCAGACACTGGTGCAGCTTCATCAGGTCAGGTCTTGGAGGCTTCCTTATCTAAATTCCTTCACTAAATGGGGGGCAGGAGCAGATCCCAGGAGTCATGGAATGGTTTGGGGTGGAAGGGACCTTAAAGCCCACCGTGTTCCAGCCCCTTCCTCTATCCCAGGGTGCTCCCAGCCCTGTCCAGCCTGCCCTTGGACACATCCAGGGATCCAGGGGCAGCCACAGCTTCACTGAGATGTACAAATTCCATAACTGTGTGATTCTGTTATTGCACAATTCCCTGATCCTGTGATTCTCTTATTCCATGATTCCCTGACTCTGGGAAGCAGGACACAGCTCTGGTGTCCTGAATTAGAGTCAGCAGCTCCTGCTGTGGCCACACTGCATGTGCAGAGAGCTCATTTCAAACACCTGCCCCTCTCTTTAACCACAAATCCCAAGCAGGTGCAGCCACCACATCCCAAGTAATGAACTGCATAGAAAATGAGATCTGGAATTCCAGTGAGAAGGCTTTTCTGTAGCTAGGAATAAATAAAATCCCTGATTATGAGGACTTTGATCACTGGTGTTGCACCTGAAAACCTGCAGAGGTCAAAGTCTCAGCTCACTGCAGGGATGGAAACATTTTTTGTTCACAATTAGAGAATCATTAAGGTTGGAAAAGACCTTTGAGATCATCCAGTCCAACCTAAAGCCAAAGTAAAGGGCAAGAAGAAGATACAGGAAATAGGAGAGAACATCAAACACAAATAGATCCATCCATTGAACCTATCACTGAAATGTGAATCTGAAGAGGAGAGCCTGGATATTGGAGACGTGGAATGGGATTTCAGGAGCTCCTGGATTGCTGGATCATAGCAATAAATGAAACCTTGATTTAGACATTGATGGAAAACACTCCCCACTTGCACAGTACGAGGGGAGGTAGTGTCAGGGTGCTTTCAGCCACTGCTTTTAGCCAGTTTTGCCAACCTGGAGAATCTTTTGGGCACAATGACAATTGCAGTGACTTTGAGGAGGCAGCAATATTCCCTCTCAGTGTGCAGGTCACCGTGGGTGGGGGATGATGAAGCCCTGTTCCCTTTTAGCATGAACAAGACATGTTCAAACTTTAAATACTTCAAATATCACTGACAATAAAAAGTCACATTCTCTCAACGTGATGAACCCAGTGATTCATAAGTCTCTGTTCTCTTTAGAGCAGGGGAAGGTACCTAAGCTGGAAATATTTCCCAGAAAATTAGATTTTCATCTGTGGGGATGGGAACCAGCCCTTGCTGAAGAGGTGACAGGGGCACAGTTGTGCAGCCAGAGCACCCCAGGAGCACCTGGAAGGTGACAAAAGGGAGTCAATCCTTTCACCAGCATTCCCTCTGCTGAATCCCAGGGATGAGGAATGAACTCAGAACGTCAGAGGAGAGGGATCTGCTGATCTCCTCCATCCCTGCTGGAATTGCACAGCCTAGGCTTTGGGAAGTTATTTCCAGTGCAGGGGAGAAGTCAATCAGTTAATGGCTTTAATTAGCAATCTTTCCATGTCTTCCCCTCAGCACAGGCACCCACGCCAGGGTTTGCAGCCCCCGTGGCACTGGGATTCAAACTCTCCCTTGGATGTGTCACACAAAGGACAGAAACCTGTCCCTTTTTGCCAAGCAGAACAGACTTGGGGCTCCATTTGAAGCCTCTCCTGTCTGTGGCAGAGCCTGTGCCTGGGCACATCCACTGCAGCTGCTCTGGCTTCTCCTGTTCCCCTCATTCCCTTTCTCCTCCGGCTCCCTGAGGAGTAAATCCAAGTGCTGCATGTTCCATTTTTCTGCAGGAAGCAGGAATTTTACATCCCCTCAGTCTCAGTGTGTGATGAGCTATCAGGGGAGCAGGACTTCTGAAATCCCAGGGACTGATCTGATCACACAGGCAGAGCTTGCAATTGCTTTAGGGTATGATCGGATCAACAAGATAAAATTTTAATTAAATTACAATGATTCCCAGGTTTAATGGATGCTCCAGTTTTCAGTGTTCCTTGGAAACAAACCCCACAAGAGCTGAGCTTTGTGAAGCTGAGGGATGTGGGGTTATTGCTGCCAAGGCACTGGGGAGGAAGGATGGCAGGGCATGGAATGGGAGGGATGGCCTTGGGATGGAGATGGCTCAGGAGTGAGGTCACCTGCTCTGGGCGGGCTCAGAACCTCCTGTCACAGCCTCCTGAAGTGCCACCTGCCAATGGCTCAAAAGGTCTCTGTTTGTCACCCTCAGGAGCACCTGAACCTGAGTGTGCTCAGGGGGAAGATTCCCTTTTTTACACCAGTTCCTCTCGCCCCGGCCTGGGAAGGTCAGGCAGATTTAATCTCAGAGATCCCAGCAATGGAGCTGGAATTCTCTGGCACAGAACCCACATTGTCCCCACTGTGGCAGCATCACAAACTTCTTTCTGCAGAGAAAGACATTTCCCAAAGTTCTGAACCCTCTGGCTTTACTCAATCCCAGGAAAACCTGTTTTTTTCCCAGCTCCTCAGCCCTGCCTGAGTTGCCAGCCTGCTGCATTCCTTCCTTTGAGCTGTTGCTGCCCCAGAATGTCCCCGTGCTTATCACTTTTCCTTGCACCAAGAGCTTTTTAGCACAGACAGGGTGGATTTAGTGCTGCCCATGTGCAGCTTCCTTCCCCATCTGTTTCTCCGTTGCTTCTGAAACATTTCAGAGCAAAATCTCATCCTCATAAAATCAGTCCTGATAGGAACAGAGAGCAATGGGACACCTGCTCCACGTGCATTGTTCCAGGCTGCCTGTGGAGTGGGTAATGGAGAATTATTGCAAATATTGTGTGTGTTTACATTTCTTTTATTAATAACTTCATCCAGCAGAGCTTCAGAGCTTCCTTACACTGGGAATAGAGGTTGGATCTTGTTGAGAAGTGAGTTTGTCTCTGTCTAAAACCCTTCTGGCTGTGCATTCCAGCAGGGCTGGGAGCAGCAGGGGCTGCTGAAAGCCATGGTTTGGAAGCCATCAGGAGGGATAATGTGCACAGGAGCAGCTGCTGGGCAGTGCTGACTCTGCACACACCAAACCCAGGAGCTTCTGCTGCTTCCCTGCTCTGGTGGCTCCTGGGCCAAAGCTCTGCCTGACCAGAGGCACAAAGCCAGCACTCTCCATCCCCCAGGAGAGTCATGGAATATCCTGAGCTGGAAGGGAGCACAGGGATCACCCAGCCCAGCCCCTGGCCCTGCACAGACACCCCAACAATCCCTCCCTGTCCAAACATTCCTGGAGCTCTGGCAGCCTCGGGGCCGTGCCCATTCCATGGAGAGCCTGGGCAGTGCCCAGCACCCTCTGGGAAAAAACTTTTCCCTGAGATCCACCCTAAGATGCCAGAGCATGGATTTGCCACCTTGCCTTGTTCCCAGTGGAGCACCCAGGGAGCATTTATTCCTTTTTCCAGTCTGTCATTTTACCAGCAAATGTTGGTTGCTGGGGGAAAAGAAATGTTTTGTGTTTTCAGATTTGATTTTATGCCCCTCTCCTTTTGCCCTTGGGGGTGACCATTGTGCCTTGGATTCTGCTTAACACCAGGCTTTGGAGTCCAATGCATTGCTGGGATTTGTGTTCAACAATTCCAGATAACCCAGACAATGCAGACACCTGGATTTGTGTTTAATTCCTACCTGAGCCTTTGCCATGGCCTCTCACATGGGAAGACCTGCTCCATCCTCCCTGGAAAGCACTCAGCTGCTTTGTTTTGCTATTTGGGTGCTTTTTCCTACTGCTTGGCTGACATTTCCTCCATCTTTCCTTTGTTTTCGTGTGCCTGTGGAGCTGGGGATGAAGTCAGGACTTCTCAGAAGGATTGCCAGGCAGGGAAGCAGCCTCAGTAATAAAAGACAGAGACACAACCCCCCTCCTAAACCAAATCCATTATTTCCTTGCTCACACGCTGAAAATGCAAACTCAACTTATTAACTCAGCATTCCCTCCTGATTCTGTGATTTTATGTTAGCCTTTTATATCCATAATATCCATTTTCCACTTTCATAGCACCCAACAAAAAATCTCTTCCCAATCCCGCCCTCTTTGTTCTCCTGTGTGCAGCCAGTCCAACATCTGGAGCTCAGCTGCAGCTGTGCTCCCAGCCTGCTGTGGAGTTTTTGGGGAGTCTCAGCCCTCCCACACTGAATTTGAGGCAGTAACTGGAGCATGTGTGGAGCAGTTGGAGATAACGCTGTGCCAAAATGAAACTTTGATAAACAAGTTGGTTTTCCCTTTTATTTCCAGTGGGAAATTGGATGTGCAGTCCAAAGTATTAAACTGCATATTTGGAAAATGGGATTGTCCTGGAATCCAGTAAACTTTGAGGCTTTGGGACCAAAGGGTGGTTCAGGGATTTGCATAAAATAACACAATGTGACAAGGGGATGAGTTCACATCAATGAGCTGTGTTATCCATTCAAATGAGCCAAATTTCCATGGGTAAGGAGGCAAAAAACTCAGGTGTGTCAGGTTTTCCTGGTGGTTGCCAGCGTAGTTCCCACCAGCCCTTAAAATGCAGGAAAATGGCACAATTCTCCAAAATATAAAAACCCACTTTGGCCCAACAGTTCCTGGATTCAAGAGAAATGTAAAATGTAGCTCATTAAATCATGGAATCATGAATTCATGGAATAATGAAATCACAGAGTCATGAAATCATGGGATAATAGGTTCATGGGATTATAGAATCATAGAACATTGGAATCGCAGACTCATGGAATCCTGAAATAATTGAATCATGAAACCTTAGAATGAGGGAATCATTACATCACAGAATCATGGAATCGTGGAATCCTTGAATAGTTTGGGCTGGAAGGGACCTTAAAACTGCCCTTGTTCCAGCCCATGGCCCACAGTGTGGAACAGCTCCTTGAGAAGCAGCCTTTCCTTCCCCCGGGCCAGCAGGGAGTTTCTGGAGTGTGTCCTCGATATCCCAGCAGGCAGGCTGACATCCAGAAGCAGCTTTGGCACCCCAGGAGCAGCAGGTATCAGCTGAGTGAGGCTGAGGGATCAGTCACCGGTGAGGAGCCGAGGCTGGAGCCATCCCAGCTCCTCCCAAAGTGTTCTCTTCACAAGGGGATTTTCTGCACACACATCCCTAGGCACTGGTGCATGGAGAAGATGGGAATCCTGACTCCTGGATCATTGGGAATTGCTTCCTTGTGCTGTAGCTGTTCCCATCTGGCTGCTGGACAGGTTCCTTGGATACACAGCTTTTCCTGGAGAGGTGAATCCTTGTGTTGAGTATTAACAAACACCTACCTGGCTTAGACAGGAGATGATGGAGGACACTGATGCTTTTCCAGCTTAAAAACCCTGGAGAATTAAATTTTTAGCTGCAGAAGCAAGCACTGAGGAAAGGGAATTGCTGCATTGAGAAAGGGAGCAGGACACCAGCAGGGCCATTTCCAGTGGGGTTCCAGTTTCACCCAGCTGCTGGGCACAGCTGCACCAGAATGGGGATTGTGCTCCTTTTCCTGCAGGTTTGCTCTCCAGTGGGAGCTGTGAGCCAGTGGACTGCTGTCTCTAGGGTGAAGGTGGCTGATTTCTCCATGTGGATGGTGGCCTGGCTGGTTCCAGTGTTCCCCTCACTTTTGGGAGCCAGGCACAGGCAGAAGGATGTGGAACACACCCAGGCTGTAGAAGGAAGGTGCTGCTCTTGATGCTCATCCCTGGTGCCCTCCTTGATGGCAAAAGAAACACGGAGTGACACCAATCCTTTTCCAATCTGGGCATCCCTGGAGCTCGGGGAGGGCTGGCACCACTCGGGAATGAGATCCTGAAGTTATTTTTAGCAGATCCATGGGAATGTTGGCTCGGCCCTCAGCAGTCAAAGAGCAAGTGAGAAACTGGGAAAGGTTGAGAAAGGAATAGGGGAAAAACCAGCTCGTGGTGTGTGTTCATTTCTTGGATGTCATTGGGATCTGCTCCACCGTGTCCTGGAAGGGAGATGGTGGGATGGGAGAAGTTAATGAGGAGGAAACCTTCATGATTTTCAGGTGGTGCTTCCTCAAGACGAAACTTTGGTGGCTGAAAAGAAGAAACCTAAGTGGTAAAAAGAAGAAACTTAGGTAGAGAAAAATATAACTAGGTTATCTTTTCTATGTCGGAATTTGGGAAGGTGATGACTGGAGCTGGGGAGGGTACAAATGAAACAGGAGACAGTTTCAGAGCAAGCCCAAGGAGAGGATTTCTCCTGCAAGGTGTGAAATTTCCTGACAGCACAAGTTGGATGTGCTGGAAGTTCACAGAACTTCCCAAAATAACTTGGCAAATTATTCACTTGAGGTCTCTCTTCTTCCCTTCTCCAGTGAAGGTGGGATTCTTCCCCTGACATCTACTCTGAACCTGCCCATGCACGTGTCCATCCATGGGTTATTACATCCACCAGGAGGAAAACTTCTTCCCAAAGAAAGGGATGGAGTTTAGGGAATACTAAAAGCAAACATTATGCTCTTTTCCCTTTCCCTGAGATAAGCAAATAGTGATAGACCCTTGTCTTGAACTTCAGCAGTTCAGACCCCACAGTTCCACCACCATCAATGGAGAAAATGACTGATATTCTCTGAAAGCCAACACTGTATCTCCTTTATCCTCCAGCATTCAGTATTTCTTCTTCTAGCATTCAATATTTCCTCTTCCAATATTCATTATTTCCTCTTCCAGCATTCAATACTTCATCAGGAATTTGCTTCTCATCGACCTCTAAACTCCACCATTGCCCCAGAATGGCTCTAGAGTGATGGATTGCACCATTAGCATCTAAATGTGGGATAAAAACTCCAATTGATCCTCCCAGAGGCAACAGAAAATTCCAATTTAAGCCATCACTTTTTATTTTTATTGCATAAATTACAATCAGGACTAATGATGTCTGGGGATTCCTTCTGCCTTTCCTTTTGTTCTGTAGTCAGCAAAGTCTGCATCTTCCTGGGAATTTATCCCATTCTGATCTGGAAGTCTCTGCCAAGGCTGAAGTTAGAGGCAGAAATGTGATGTAAGGGTGGGAGGGACTCCCTGCCCTTTGGCTTTGCTGGGATTGCTGTTGTGTCTCCTTGGGAAGCTCAGCACACACGTACAGGACCACAGAGAATCCCAGGATCACTGAACCCTGTGCCTGATGCCCACCTTGTCCCCAGCCCAAACTGAGTGCCACCTCCAGGGATGGGCACCCCAAACCTCCCTGGGCAATCCCTGACCACCCTCCCCATGGGGAAATTCCTGCTGATGTCCACCCTGACCTCCCCTGGCCCAGCCTGAGGCCGTTCCCTCTCCTCCTGTCCCTGTTCCCTGGAGCACAGCCCGACCCCCCCGGCTGTCCCCTCCTGTCAGGGAGTTGTGCAGAGCCACAAGGGCCCCCCTGAGCCTCCTTTTCTCCAGGCTGAGCCCCTTCCCAGCTCCCTCAGCTGTAGCCGTGGAAAGGGGTTTTAACCCTTTAAGTGCAGCAGAAATAAGATGCACAGCTACATGGCCGTCTGTCATGACAGGAAGAAAGAGCCAAGTTTATTCACAAACACCCTTGGTTTTATAGCATGACTGCAACTCCCAGAGTAGAGAAAAGGTGATTGGTTCAGAGAGAAGACACCCCATTGCCAGGGCCTGGGCACACACCACAACAGGGCTTCTATCTTTGTTATTAATTCTTTTTTTTTTTTTTACCAAATTATCACCCTGGGAGAAATTCTTCCTGGGCTTGAGCTGGACCAGCTCATGGGCTGGGAACAGAGCTGAGAAGCTCCAGCCTGGAATATTTTTCAGGCTGTAATTTTCTTACTTTCTCAAGATGTGTCCCACACTCAGCCTCTCCTGGGGCTCCAGACCCAGGACTGCCCCCAGGTTTGAGGGTCTCAGCAGTGCCACACACCCCTGGTCACCCCCCAGCCCCATTTTGCAGCTCCTCTGTTCCCCATCCGTGTGGGAATGCTCCAGGCTGGGGTCACAACCCCTGTGTGCTGTCCTGGGCTGAATGGCAGAGTCTGAGGGAAACCTGCAAGGGTTAAGAAACAAACAACAGCATAAAGAGTTGGGTTATTTTTATTTTAAAATGCAGCACCCAGAGAAAGGCCAGAGCTGCCTGGATCTGCTCACCTGATGAATTATTTATGTCCAATGACAACAATGCTCTGGCTCAGTGCTGGTGTTTGAAGCAGGATTTCAGATCACCCAAGACTCACAAACCACACTCTGTCAAAAATCCCTTTCTTCCCCAAAGCCATTTCTCACCTGTAGGAATATTTCAGATGTGTTTTCACAAAGCTGCCTGACTTGTAATTAGCGAGTGCTCACACAACAAACTATTAAAGAGCAATTAGCTCAGGGAAATTTACTGGAGCTGCTTGCAGGGCTGAGGAGAGGAGTGATAACATTTCCTTGATGGAGGCATGTCAAATTTACACAGCCAAATCCTGAAATTTATCGAATGCTCAGGATTCCCTGTGATCCTGTTAATTTTAGAGAGTTTTCATTAGCACCTCTAAAGCCCAGCTAACAGTAACACCTGTTCCCAGGATGTCTTTTCCCATCTTCTCCAGCATGTGTTGCTTTGGCTTTTTAAGCTCTGAGAAAAACAGATTCCCCTTTGCTCTCCCAGATCCTGAGCACCTCATTTATATCCATTCCTTTATTAATTGACAGAATTATAAGTTGAAGACAAAGTTTTATTCCTTCTCACTGCATATAACATTGCCGTGTCAACTCTGATAACTTCTCTCTTCCCAAATAATTTGAAAATTATGCATGAGTGCTGCAAACTGCTTCAAATTATATTTTGGAATGTCTTCCTTTTAATTACATCAGTTCTGATAGATATGGATGTGCACATACACACCCAGAGCAGTTCTGGGGGTTCAGGAACTCCCTTCCCTGCAGCTCTTTCCAGCTTTTCCCTTGGAGAATCAACAACAACATCAAACTTCTCCAACCAGAGCGTGCAGAGGCAAAGACAGGGTTTAATACAGAAGGTAGCAGAGTCTGTTGTGAACTTTTGTTGCCTAAATGTAAATTTTATTCAATCGACCACGATGCCAAAAAAGAAAAAACACAAATGGAATTTAAAAACCAAACAAAATTATAACAAAATCCTGAAGAATCCCCATTTTCCCTTTACTGGGAAAAAAATCAGTGAAAAATGGACCTGTTTTGATGCCTAAGCTCCAGGCAGATATGACAGAGTCTGCTTACCTTATCTCCCTGATAAAATCCAGGTACACTTGACACACTCAGGTAGAAAGCAGATATTTCATCCTGGCTTCAGCACAGACAGCAAAATGAATCCCCAGTAAATGGGCAGGTTACAGAGGGACCACAGAGATGAGGAAACAGCAGGCTTGGAGCAAGCTGCTCTAGTGAAGGTGTCCCTGCCCAGGTCAGGAGATGATTTTAAGGTCCCTTCCAACCCAAACCATTCTGGGATCCAGCAATTCTGAGTTACCAAAGAGCAGCAGTCCTCGGTGCATTTTAGATTGTTCTTTTCTGTTTGCTTTCCTTTACCCACTCTTGCTGAAATCAGCTGTTGTGAAATGATTTTGGGGGCAGCAAAGACTGGGGGAACCCAAGAAAGGACAAAGCAGGTGGGGGGGACAGCAAAGCACAACTTCCCCTCAGTGTGGCTGTGCCAACAGGGCAGAAAAGGGGCAGGAAAGGAGCCACTCAAACCCCTCACCAGATGTGGATTTCTCTCTCCTGAGGGATTTCAAGCTGGGATGAAGCTCCAGGAAAAGTGTCAGAGATGACAGGAGTTGATGAGCTGGAACAGCTGGCCAGGGAGCAGAGAATTCCTGCAGGGAAAGGCAGCTTGTGAGCAGGGAAAACAGAAAACCTGATGTGTGTCACCAAGGAAAAAGAACTTTCTGGAGCTGGGGCTGGAGCCTGACCCCTGGCAAGGGAAGGA
Organism: Sturnus vulgaris; assembly: GCF_052056855.1. NCBI lineage: Eukaryota > Metazoa > Chordata > Aves > Passeriformes > Sturnidae > Sturnus > Sturnus vulgaris. Next base: position 10,073,747 of record NC_142263.1, on the reverse strand, counting down.
GCAGGACTTTTCCAAAGGGCTCCTCTGCAGCCAGGCATGGAGGGGGAGTCACCCCTGGGAGCTGGGGGGATCCATCAGGCCTGACCCCAGACCCAGGGGTCACTGAGTAGGGCAGGGACACAGCAGTATTTGCATTTCTTCAGACAGATGAGCAAAGTTCAAGATAGATCCTTGGCAACCTCAAGCCCTACCCTCACACAGCACGATGGGTGTGATCCCAAACACTGATGGATCACCCCAAACACTGATGGGTGTGATCCCAAACACTGATGGATCACCCCAAACACTGATGGATCACCCCAAACACTGATGGGTGTGACCCCAAACACTGATGGATGTGATCCCAAACACTGATGGATCACCCCAAACAAACACTGATGGATCACCCCAAACACTGATGGGTGTGACCCCAAACACTGATGGATCACCCCAAACACTGATGGATCACCCCAAACACTGATGGATCACAGTCCCATTGGGGCTCGAGCAGACACTTTGTCCTCTGCCTCTGAGGATGCTCCCAGGTCAGGGCTGAAGGGAAGGCAAAGGACAGCCTGGTCCTTCTTCCCCTGGGTGTCACAGCATTGATTTCAGCCTCTGTCCTCAGCTTTTTCTTCTGCAAAATCTGTGAATTTTTATTTTGCAAAAGGAGGAATTTCTCCAGCAGATGGGATGGGATGAAAATGCTGCTGTTGAGCCAAGGCTCTTGGGTAAATAGCAAATATTAAGTAACATTTGCAAAGGAACTGCACTCAGGGACTGCTGAAACCAAATCTGGACTCGAGGATTGATGAAATTAAGATTCCTTCCAGGCAAAAGGCCACCCCAAAGCTGGTGCTGGTGTCCCTCACAAAAGGTTCTTCCAGGGATGGAGCTGGTCACATCAATAAATGCCATTTCTCCTGCTCCCTCGTAGGAGTCTTCACTCAGCTCGAGTCAGGCTGCCAGGTCCTTCCCTCTCACCGTTAAGCCTCTGATTAATGAGGTTTTAGTGAACTCAGGGCTCAGAGTTTTCATGGATCAGTGACATTTCCTATTAGAAAAATATCCCTGCTCAAGCTGTGGAAGGTTCATGTCCTTCTCCAGACCTGGGACAGAAGCTGAGGACTCAGGATTGTAATCAGCTGGATTTTATTAACACATTTTGTAATTTGGTGAGAAAATTGGATTGGTAACTGCAGAGCAGAGGAGGCTTCAGCAAGGCTCCAGATGAGGTCTTGGACCCAGTGGGATAAAGAGAAATAGGGAATTATTGGAGGGGAATGGTCTGGTGTGAGGAGGAATCAGTGAGGGAGGAAGATTTCAGTGTGGCATAAAGCTCATTTTCCACCTCCAGCATCACAGAGTGCCAGAATGGTTTGGGGTCGGAGGGACCTTAAAGCTCATCTCATTCCACCCCTGCCATGGCAGGGACACCTCCCACTGTCCCAGGCTGCTCCAGCCCCAGTGTCCAACCTGGCCTTGGGCACTGCCAGGGATCCAGGGGCAGCCACAGCTGCTCTGGGCACCCTGTGCCAGGGCCTGCCCACCCTCCCAGGAACAATTCCTGCCCAATATCCCACCCATCCCTGCCCTCTGGCAGTGGGAGCCATTCCCTGTGTCCTGGTGCTCCAGGCCCTTGTCCAGAGTATCTCCCCATCTTTTCTGTCAGATCTTTCAGCCACTGGAAGGTCACAGTGAGGTGACCCTGGAGCTTCTCCTCTCCAGCTGAACAATCCCAGCTCTCCCAGCCTCTCTCCCAGCAGAGCTGCTCCATCCCCAGCATGTTGGGCTCTGTTTGGAAGCTCACCTTTGATTTCCCCCCAGGTATCGTCCCTGGGCTGTCCAAGCAAGGCACAGGGAGGGGGAGCTGAGCTGTCATGTGACAATTATTCAGTTTATTTTAGTGGGACAAGAGCCCTTAAGTGTCACTGAGCTAAATATTTCTGTAATTCATGCAGAACTGAAGTGCAATTAGCAGCCTGATGTCACAGGCCTGGGTCAGAGCTCTCTCCTGTGATGGGAGATGTTCCAAGGTGGGAGCTCAGGGCTGGGATGGGGCTGAACTCTCCTGCCTTGGTGACAGTCCCCAGCTGGCAGGGCAGGCTCAGGCTGGATTTTAGGGAAAGGTTCTTCCCCCAGAGGGTGCTGGCACTGCCCAGGCTCCCCAGGGAATGGGCACGGCCCCGAGGCTGCCAGAGCTGCAGGAGCTGCCAGGGATGCCCAGGGTGGGATTGTTGGGGGGTCTGTGCAGGGCTGGGAGCTGAGCTGGGTGATCCCTGGGGGTCCCTTCCAGTCGGGATATTCTGTGATTCTACATTCAGCTCCCCAGAGACTCATGGTCAGATCTGCCATAAAGAATACCCCAAGATAAACAATAATCCAAACCCTCTAATTAAAGATAAAAGATAACCCAAGGCATTTATTTATTTATTGTGATCTAGCACAACAAAATCTGATGCTCAGGCAGTTCAGACAAGTCAGGGAAGGAAAATTCACTGAGCCTGCTCCATCTGCTCTGTCCTCTGTTCTGAGCTACCTCTTGAGCTCACCTGTCCCATGTTCCTGGTGCAGATGCTGGGATGGAGAGCTGGTGCTGGGAAGGTTCCCACTGCATTCCCAGTGGGCTCCAAACAAGCATGTGGAGCTCCTCAATGTGTTCCCAATCTGCACCATCCCTGCTTGTCCCCAGGAGGAGTTTCCCAGGTGAGCTCTTCCCACATTTCACCTGCACTCTGCTGTGCTGGGGGCCCAGCTCTGCTCCTGCTTTCCCTGTGCCTCCTGAACTTTCCTGCAGGAAAAGCTGCTCATTTATCCCAGTGTGGAGGTGCCAGTGCTCCTTCCTTGGTGCTGACTGAGTCAGGCATTAAAATCACTTTGCTGAAGTTTATTTTTCAGCACTGACAGCTGATCTGTATTTTCTGCTCTCTCTCTGTTAATGGGAGCTGCCAGGAGCTCACAAATGCCAAATGAATTGCTGGAGGGGACTTCAGAAGTGATCACCTTGTTTTGTAGCATGGCAAGGAAAAAAACCATGGCCTCCCAGCACTGGAGTAACTGAGCAGATACTCCAGCCTTTAGTTTTGATGTCGTGCTTTTCAGCTGAATTAATCTTGGTTTCAAACAATGGTTGCTATGTGGAGAGCAAAAGGTGACATAAAAATAATTACATCATGCAAATATAAGGAAAGACAAATCCACATCCCAGCACAAGGTGACAGAGAGAAACAAATTCAAAATATTCAAATCATTTCTGTCCTTCCTCCCTATCCTCTGAGCCTTGGTACAGCAGCACCAAGCTAATTTTTCACATCCTCTGCTCTGGAATTGCTGAGCTGAGCTGCAGCAGGGGAGGGGTTTTGCTCCCTGTTTCTGTCTCCAGCTGAATTTGAGATTTTCTGACTTCCCTCAGGGCTCTTGACTTGTCAGGAGAGATCCACGACAGGCACCAGGGGAGCTCCACTGTCACCTCCCAGCAAATGTGTGATCATGGGAGCCTGGTGCTTTGGGGGGCTGATGGGCTGGGCTTTAGAGAAACCCTGGTTTCTACAGCTTGGGGGGAGGTTGGAACAATATCCCCAAATGTGGTGTTCATGGGCCTTGGCTGTGCAGCTGCTGGGGCACTGGGCAGGCCCCTCTGGGACACCCTGGTGTGGTAATTCCATCTCCTCTCTGCCAGCCCCTGGCCCCAGTAGCAACATCAGGAACATCTGGCATTTCAAATTTGTTATTACTTATATATCCTTCTCCTTAGAAAGTGCCAGTTGACAAATCATGACCTTTCCCTGCACAGATGAATTTCTTCTGCTTTAGGTGAATTTCTCACTGTGAAAAAAATTTGTCTTTTCAATATTTCATGTCTTGCAAATGAGAAGGTGCCAGTCCTGAGGTCCTGGGATATGTCAGACCCTGTGATGTCAGCTCAGATGTAAGAGCTGAGAAAAGGGGGAGGAAGGGGGAAATTTGTTATTTACAATATTTGCCTTTGGGGAAATCACTCCAGGCTCTGGGGGTGGCAAACACTGCTGGGGCTGGGCTGCAAAGAAACCCTTTTCCATCCAAGAACCAACCTGGAGCTGTAATCCCCTCCTGGAGGTGTAATTCCTTCTGCAGGTCTCACCCCCTGCTGAGGCTGGTCCCAGCTTTACTAGACCCAGACTTATTCTGGGGCAATGATTTAAGCAGGGGACTGGGTCTTTGTGCCTCTCCACTTCCCAGCTGGGATCTAATGGCTCTTAAACTGGGCTAAGAGAAATGGGCCTCCTGACAGGCACCACCTCCACAGCAAACACAGCAGGAATAGGAATCCTGGCCCCGTTCAATTAACTTGAAATAGTTCAGCAAACCACGGAGAAGTGGTGGTTTGGTGGGGTTTTTTTAATTAGAGAATGCTCAGAGGCTGCAGCACAAATTAACAGGTCCCAACAATTTCTGTGGTGTGGGTTTAGGGCTGCCAGGACTCACCCTCATCCTAATCAAAGGGAATCCCTAACGAGGGCTGCACCTTCCAGGCCAGGCTGGGGGCAGCCTCTGGGGAAGCAAACTCCTCACATTTAATTGGGGCTAAAGCTGGGAATGCCCATTGGGCACTGAGCATCTTCTGGCACATCTGGGGTTCTCATGGATTCCTGTCCTGGGGTAAACCAGCAGTGAGCTGAGGTAAAGCTGCTCTGCTGGTGTGTGTGTGTCCCTGTGCAGGCAGGGGTGTCACCCTGAGCTCTGTGTGTGTGTGTGTCCCTGTGCAGGAGGGGGTGTCACCCTGAGCTCTGTGTGTGTGTGTGTCCCTGTGCAGGCAGGGATGTCACCCTGAGCTCTCTGTGTGTGTCCCTGTGCAGGCAGGGATGTCACCCTGAGCTCTGTGTGTGTGTCCCTGTGCAGGCAGGGGTGTCACCCTGAGCTCTGTGTGTGTCCCTGTGCAGGCAGGGATGTCACCCTGAGCTCTGTGTGTGTGTGTCCCTGTGCAGGCAGGGGTGTCACCCTGAGCTCTGTGTGTGTGTGTGTCCCTGTGCAGGCAGGGGTGTCACCCTGAGCTCTGTGTGTGTGTGTGTCCCTGTGCAGGCAGGGGTGTCACCCTGAGCTCTGTGTGTGTCCCTGTGCAGGCAGGGGTGTCACCCTGAGCTCTGTGTATGTGGGGCAGCTCACTGGGAGGGCTGGGCCAGAATTCGAAATATTCCAAGGGGATTTTCCATCTTTGCCCCTGTTTGTTCCTCCATCAGGGCAGAGCAGGGTTTGCACCCCAGGGGGATGCTCAGGGCTGGTGGCTGTGCCTGGGAATGCTGGAATTCCTGATCCAGGCAGCAGCAAGGTGTGTGCCAGCCAGGTGCTCAGTGCAGGGACAGCAGCCTGTGACAATAACGACAAAGCTGTGACAATAATGACAAACCTGACAGCACAGGGGGATTGTGCAGTGAGGGGGAGCCAAGACCTTGCACAAACAACCTCCCCTGTGTGTTTCACCAGACACATTGAGCCTGACCCTCGGGGCTCTTCCCCATTTCTCACAGGCTGCTACAGATCCCTGCCTGGAGAAATGATCTTTAATGTGCTCCTGAATGGGATGAGGCAGCAGAAACCCAGGTGAGGACAATGAATGGGCCCTGCTGCTGTCTCTTGAAAGCTCTCAGCCAAAGGAAACCAATTTTTTACTTAGCAGCTACAAATGTTTTGAGAATGCTGGGAGAAGTGGATTAGAAGGTGAGACCTGTTCCTGAACTGCACAAAGGACACAATAATTAATAAAGGCTCTACAAGGCAGACCCAGAGCTGCTGTAGGGGACTTGAGGCATCCTTGGCACTGCTGACAGTGGTTAACAAAAAATAATAACAATGAGGCAGCAAAGAGAGCTTCTAATCCTGCTGTGCAGCACCAGCCAGAGCCAGGATAGAATCCAGGATGGGTTGGGAGGAACCTCAAAGTTCATCCCTGCCATGGCAGGGACACCTTCCACTGTCCCAGGCTGCTCCCAGCCCCAATGTCCAGCCTGGCCTTGGGCACTGCCAGGGATCCAGGGGCAGCCACAGCTGCTCTGGGCACCCTGTGCCAGCCCTGCCCACCCTCACAGGAACAATTCCTGCCCAATATCCCACCCATCCCTGCCCTCTGGCAGTGGGAGCCATTCCCTGTGTCCTGTCCCTCCATCCCTTGTCCAAAGTCTCTCTGCATCTTCTTCGTTGGCTTCTTCAGGTCCTGGAAGGACACAATGAGGTCACCCCAAAGCTTCTCCTCTCCAGCTGAACAATTCCAGCTCTCCCAGCCTTTCCTTGCATGAGAGGAGCTTCATCCCTCTAAGTAACAACAACAACAATAGTAGTAGTAGTAATAATAATTAAAATAATAATAATAAAGTGTAGTAACAACAACAGTAACTAATAGTAATGATAACAATGACAACAACAACAATAATAATAATATATAATAAGACAATACACGTTTCTCTATACATGTGCATACATACATATACAAATATACAAATAAACCTGTACATGTGCACAAAGCCCAGCTGCTCTGCACACTCCAGGTGTTTTTGGGGCCACGTCCCCATTGTGGCAGTGTGGGCAGAGCCCCTCTGCATGTGCCCTGGGATTATTCCAGGCATGCAGAAAGTCTGGGGGCAAAACAAAGCTTTGTTTGTTACTCAGAGATTGTGCAGGGCTGCCCCAAACAAGAGATCAGGGAAACACAGGCAGGGTGCTCTGGGCTGTGGTTAATGCTGGAACTGGGGTCACTGCAGAGGTGTTTTTGGGCCTGGCTTAGTGCTGAATTGGGGTCAGGCCCACGGTTCAAGGATATTTTCCAGCCTAAATGATTCTCTGATGCTTTGAAGCTTTTGAGGTTGCAGGATTAATTTTCAGAACATGAGGCAAAATCCTGCTCCACCTGGAGCCCTCAACAGCCCCACATGACCATAAATCTGAGGTGGTTTATGTGGGAAATCCAGCTAAACCCTCCCTGCTAGAGCAGCCAGTCCCACCTCTTGTTGACAAAGTGGCTTTAAAAGACCCTGCAGGTCCCCAAACTGGCCCTGCTCCTGTCACTACAGGGTCTCCCTGGCCTCAGCCACCTGCAGGGCAGCAAAGCCACCCTGGGGCTCCAGAGAGGAGCCTGCCACTCGTTTGTTTTAAAGCTGAGCTGCTATGAAATGATCAGAAGTGCTATTTCAGTATTTAACTCCTCCAAGCCCTTCCCATTGGGCCATTCCTGCAAGGAGCAGAGGAGCCTGGGCCAGACAGGACACAGAACTACCTGGGAATGGGGCTTTGCAGGCAAGGCTGACACAAATCAGGGAAATTTCCATTAGGGAGACTCAAGGACCTGAGGTGGGGATTCATTCCCTGCAGGAATTTTAAGTCAAGAAGGAAGCCACAGGCTGGATTGGATCAGGTGTGCTTCCCCTTCCAGGTATCTCATGGGACAGCATCCTCCAGCTCCAGGGCTCCCTCAGGAGCTGCCCTGGTGCTCTGCACAGCTCCCACTCACGGCAGCACCTGGAGTCTGAGCCTCAGCACAGTTTGTGTTTCACTGCTCACAGCTAATTATTCCAAGGCTCACAAGCGGCTCCATTGATTTCTCCTAATTATAAATCCTATAGAAAGTTTCCAGCTTGCCACAGTCCCCATTTTCCTCCCCACAGAGTCAATAAAAGTTAAGAGTTGCTCCCTGGTTCCTGTCATTACCACAATAAAACCTGGAGTAATTGAAAAGTGAATCAGGGAAATTGCTGTGTTGGAGAGCAGGGATAATTGGAATTACTTGGGAGCCCAAGCAGAGCTTGTCCCTGCCTGGCCTGAGCTGGAGCCATCCCGGACACTTTGCCAGGGTGACACAGAGCTCAGGGAGGATGGGTGTCCTGCATGAGCAGGAGCAAGGACCGTGCTCCTGCCAGGAGACCAGAAATCACTGCATCAATTCACAGACTGACAGAATGTTCTGACTTGGAAGGGACCCCCAAAGATCATTGAGTCCAGCTCCTATGAGCCGACAAGGGTGGTTTTGAATTCCAGCTGAGGTTTTTCCACTTCCTAAAAGATACAAATGACAGCAAAACAATAAAAAAAGGATAATTTCTCTCTTTATTAGCATAACATTTGAGATGCTCAGCAGCAGCTGAGCATTTGTCAAGAGAACAATTCCTTCCCTCCAGACAGATTTTTAACTGGAACAGGAAGACCCCAAACCCCTCAAGTCATTACTGCTGGCACAATTTGGGGATGAGCTGATCCCCACGTCTGTGTTTGTGCTTCAGAAAACTCTGCAAAGGCTTTTTAGTGGCAATGCCAGGACAGAGGGAGAGCAGCAAAGTCTGAGAGGCTGGGGGAGCTGGGGCTGAGCCTGGGGAAGGGAGGGTGTGCAGAGAGCTGCCAGCACTGCCAGGCCTGGAGGGGACACAGGGAAGGCAGAGAGGGAGCCTGCATCAGGGACTGGAGGGACAGGACACAGGGAATGGCTTCCCACTGCCACACGGGGATGGGATAGGTGGGAGGGAATTGTTCCATCCCAGTGGAACATTTGGGTGGGGAGGGTGGGCAGGCCCTGGCACAGGGTGCCCAGAGCAGCTGTGGCTGCCCCTGGATCCCTGGCAGTGCCCAAGGCCAGGCTGGACATTGGGGCTGGAGCAGCCTGGGACAGTGGAAGGTGTCCCTGCCATGGCAGGGCTGGCACTGGATGGGCTCTAAGGCCCTTCCAACCCAACCCATCCTGGGATTCTCATCACTCCTGAGTTGCTCAGCCTGAGGCTTTCTTCCTGACCACTGCTCATTGCAGAGATGCAAAATCATTCATCCTCTAAAGGGTTAATGAAGGAAAATAAGTGCACTTTGCTTAATCTGGGCCCTGCAGTATTCCCATCTATGCCTGTGTGTGCAGGCAGATTTGCACACATCCATCTGGTTTTATCCAGCATCCACAGAAACACCAATTTCTCCAATTCCCTTCACTTATCTCCTGCTGCAGTCCCAACCCTGCTGCAGGCAATGTGGACAACAGGGACCCGAGACAAAGTTCCTGGCTCTGTCCAGATGAAAAACATTTCTGTGAACAGCAGGGCTGATGGGTTTGGTTTTTCTGCTGTCCTTGTTCCTCAGGGATTCAGCTAAAAATAGTGAGTGTCCCATTGTCACCAGTGGTTCCTTGGTGCCCAGTTCAAAGCTGGGCTGCAAATCCCCCTGGGATTTAATCACCAGTTTCCATCCTGCTTTGTTGTGCATGAACAAATCTCACCAGCCCTGCTCTGCTGTCTTTAATGTTGAAAAGGGAGCAGCTGTGCTCTTCACATCCTGTTCCATGACAAAAATCATTTCTCCTGGCAACTGAAGGTGTGGAAATTTGGGATAATTCCTCTGGTTCCTTGCAGCAGTGCTGGGGGTGTTGCTGGATCAGGGGGCAGTGAAGCTGCCCAGGGTTCCCAGCCCTCCTGGGTGGTTTCCTGCAGTGCTGATAGCATGGGGGTGAATCCAAGGATTTCTCACCCAGCACCCCATCCTGCATCCCTTTGGAGTCTTCATCCTGGGAAACTCCAGCCTGGCATTGAGTCCCTTCCTGATTCCATCCATGTGGCAAAACCCACAATTCCATCCCTGTGGTCACTTCCTGCCTGCAGGAGCATCTCCTCAGCATGTGGTGACCCTGCTCCACCTCGTCAGGGCTGATGTTCAACTTCTGCTGGAAATCTTTTCCAGTTCCTGGCTCAGAGACAATTCTCCAAGGCCAATACAAATCTGGGGTTTGCTGTAGTTTGTGGGTTTGGTTTTTCTGCCTCAGGGAATCAGAATCACAGAAAGGCTTGGGTTTGGAGGGACCTCAAAGCCCATCCAGTGCCACCCCTGCCCTGGCAGGGACACCTCCCACTGTCCCAGGCTGCTCCCAGCCCTGCCCACCTTCACAGGAACAATTCCTGCCCAATATCCCATCCAGCCTCTGGCAGTTGGGAGCCATTCCCCTGGTCCTGTCCTGCCTGGTTTGTCCTGTTCTCTCCAGGCTGGGGAAGGAATGGGAATTTCCTGCTGCACCCCCATTCTCCCAGGGCAGAAGTAGCTGTGAGTTGGCATTGCCCTCCCTCCACTGGGGCATTAAACAGAGGGGTTTGGCCTTGTTGGGTATCCTGAGGGTTGGTGGGGGCTCAGATGGGCTGGAGGAGCCCTGGAAAGCCCTGATTGCTGTGCCTGAACCCTTCTGGGGCTGTAAGGCCTCAGTTCCAGGGGTGGACAGAGGAGGAACTTCTGCAGCACTCAGAAAACCTCATCATGAATTGAAACATTTCCATTCCTTTTTTCCTAAACTCAGAGAGACTCCTCTGCTCCCCTGGCACTGCACAGCAGCCAGAGTGTGTCTGCTCTCTGCTGCACCATTAGCAGGGATTAATTAATACCACAAACTGCACGTGTCCAATGTCCTTCTGGGGCAAAATGTTCACACTCAGCAGGAATTGTGGGTTTAACACTTGGTTGGTGGAAGAACAGCATTTCCTGCTGGATCTACAGCAGAAGTCAGCTCAGAGGGAAGTGTCCCCTTCTTGTTCTTCCCACCCAGGCACAACCGGGGGGTTAGGAAGGTAAAAAAGGGGGCAGAAACAAGGTTGTGGCTCATGGAAGGTGTTAGAGCTACCAGGGGAATCCTTGAGGGTTTCCTCTTTGCTGGGATGGACTGGGTTGCTGCCTGTCCAGCCTGGAAGGCCACCCCTGGCACAGGGCTGGGTTTCTCTGCTGCTCCGCCAGTGCCAGGGGAGCTGGCAGGGGCAGCACCCATTTAGAGCATTCACTGTTAGAGGGAAACCAAGCCCAAAGAGCCAAAACCCACAGCAGGGTGTTGAAATGAGGCTGATAAAACACAAGCTGGGGATTGTGGCATTGCCCTCACAGCTGCTTTGCTCAGAGCCCATGCCCTGGGTGTAACTGGGCTGTCTCCCACAGTTTGACATGCAGAGGATAACGCTGGAGGAGCTGAAGCACATCCTGTACCACGCCTTCCGTGACCACCTCACCATGAAGGACATCGAGAACATCATCATCAACGAGGAGGAGAGCTTGAATGAGAACTCTGGCAACTGCCAGACAGAGTTTGAAGGTGAGACAGAAAGCCCCTGGGTTTCTGATCAATTCTGCCCTTCCTGTGTCTGTGAAACTCGCTCTGATCTGGGATGAGGGTGCGTGGGGCTGGCAGGGAGTTACTTTGGAGTGAGCAGCAAGGACACACAGAGAGCTGCCCTCAGATTTCCTCTATCCCTCAGCAAAGCTGATCCTTTTTCAGGCACAAGGATGAAGCACTGGGGGTTTTCCCCTCTCTCTGGTGGGATGCAGGCAGAGGGATGTGCTGAGATGAGTGTCTAAGCCAGGCTGGACCTCCCTACACAAACACCTTTATTTCCCTCATCCCACCATGGAAAGACTTTCTTGGCACTGGCAGGCCCTACCAAGCTGTGTTGGGCTTCTCCAGCTTTCTGTTCAAATCCCAAAAAGGCTTCCAGGGAACAGCTGGGACGTGTCCTGTCCTGCACTGTAACACCAGCAGTAAGCAGAGGTCTGTGCCCTGCTGCCCTGGGCACCTTTTGCTCTGAGCTGCCAGGACCTGCCTCAGCCAGGACAGCTCCTCTCCACACGTGAGGAGCTCTGCAAAGTCAAGAGCTGAGCAGTGCTTGGAGGCACCCAGAGAAGGGGAAACATTTCCTTCCTTCAGCAGAGCCACAGGGGATCGGGAATTAGGATCAGACACTGGGATCTGCTGTGGGTTCTGCACTTGGACAGAGCTGACACTGGCAGGGACATTCCCCATTTTAAGCCACCTCAGAAGAAGCATTTTCATTTCCTTGGCCAGAGGAGTTCATGCTGCTCCAAAACATTGCTGCTTGGAACAACCAAACAGGTCCTTGTGTCCAGAGTGGGGCTGTCCCTGGATCCCTGGCAGTGTCCCAGGCCAGGCTGGATGGGGCTTGGAGCAGCCTGGGATAGAGGAAGGTGTCCCTGCCCAAAGAACAAGATGGTTTTTAAGTTCCCTTCCAACCCAAATTGTTCTATGATTCCATGAAATCATCTCATGTGCAGAAGAGCCCAGGGAAATGGAACAGAGAAGCTCAGAGTGCCCTGGTAGAGCCACTGCAGAGCATGTGGGGGGAATTGTGACAAATTCAACAGCTCTGAAAGGGCACCAGGCTGAGGCACCAGGCAGAGGATGAAGATACAGCCCAGTCCTTGGCCTGGCTAATGGATGAGATGCAGCAGCTCCATTCTTCCCCTCCCCTCTGTTAAACACTGCAGAGAAGCTGGAGGAGCACAGCTGAATTTTAAAGAACCTGCAGGAGGGAGGCAGCAGCAGCACTCTCTGAATCAGGCCAAGCAACAATTTTAATGTTCCTCCTGGAGGGCAGCAGGATAGGGAGAGATGTTTCTTCCTTGCCTGGAGCTGTTGGTGCCCACTGACCTGCTGATCCCTGGGGACGAGCCAGCTGTCACTGCTGCAGGGTTTTGGGAGCTTGGCTGAACCATCCCAGAAAAAACCCTGGGTCCCACATGCTCAGCATCTCATTTTGGAAGCTCCAGTTTCCAAAAGTGCAGCAGGAACAGCTTTTCTCGTGGGATGTTTTGGCATTGCTGGTGCCAGGCAGAACCTAGAAGCAAAACAGACCCTTTTTAGATATTGGGAACAGAAACAAATCCAGCAGGGAATAAAGATCACCTGAACTGTCAACAACAGGGCAAAGTTTTGCTCCAGATCCCAGTGGAAGGGGACAGTTCTGGTCTGTGACAGCTCTGACAGGAGCATTTCTGCCAGGAAAGAACAGGTTGTGTCCCTGCAGCTCTCCAGGCCTGCCAGGAATGACCCACAGGTGCCCTCAGAGCTCCCAGCCCTCAAACAGCAGGATCCCTACAGGGCTCAATAGCAGGAATTACACATCATGGATTGTGGCACTAAGGGACAGCTGTCAGCTGTCCTGGGGTGTCACCCTGGGGGTCACTCACTTCTAATTAGTGCACTGAAGGAGATGCCTTTTGGGTAGAGTTCCTAGAGTTTAATTTAGGTGCTACCTTGGGATGGGATGAATTGCACCCTAAAAGAATTTCCTTTCTTAGTTCAACTCCTCAAACAGCAATTCAAATATTTCTTTCAGCTCCTATCTATATTTAAGGTATCATCCACCCCATTGAAGGGCCTTTAATTCTGGGGAGGAATGAAGCCAAGATGAGCCCCAGGGCTTCTCACTGAGGTTTGGGGATCTCCTGAGGGAGCAGACACAGCAGAGACTTTCAGGAGTACCTGGGTGAAAGGGGGATCTCCACTCAGTGTCACCTCTGGCTGTGTTCTTGGATCCCAGAGCAGCCCCAAACTTTCTCCTCCTGTGGGCAGAGACATTCCCTTCTCCACACTGCACATTCCCTTCTCCACACTGCACATTCCCCTTCTCCACACTGCACATTCCCTTCTCCACACTGCACATTCCCCTTCTCCACACTGCACATTCCCTTCTCCACACTGCACATTCCCTTCTCACCTGGACATTCCCTTCTCACCTGCACATTCCCCTTCTCCACACTGCACATTCTCTTCTCCACACTGGACATTCCCTTCTCCACACTGCACATTCCCCTTCTCCACACTGGACATTCCCTTCTCCACACTGCACATTCCCCTTCTCCACACTGCACATTCCCTTCTCACCTGGACATTCCCTTCTCCACACTGATCATTCCCTTCTCCTCACCTGGACATTCCCCTTCTCCACACTGTAAATTCCCTTTCTTCACACCTAGACATTCTCCTTTTCCACAGCTGGACATTCCCCTTCCTCACACTGCATATTTCCCTTCTCCAAGCCTGGGTGAGCTGGCTCAGGTGATGAAGAGTATTGTCCAGTTAATATCACTGTCAGTCCAAATCCATGAGATTTCTGTCATACAATTATGCCATTTTGTGATAATAAGATCTTTATGACCATGAAATGTTCTTCAGTATCATTGTGGATGACAGACCTTGCACCTCTCACCACACAATTTACCCCAAATAAAATATTTGTATTGTAGTCAGGGCCAAGTCCAGGGTTTCCTCAGCTCCCTGTGAACACTGAAGTCATTTGCAGGATGTCACATCCAGGGGAAGGACACGGCCAGGGCAGAGGCACAGCTCTGTCCTCAGCTTTATCTCTGTTTTTATCTCCAGGACAGCACAGTGAGTGCTGTGTGATTTCATGGGACACAGGGAAAGGACAAATTGCAGCAACACTGTGCTCCCAAAGATTTACAGTCCAGCAGCCTTTTCCTGGCAGTTCCCTTGATCCAACACTCAGCACACAGAGCTGGTGGCACAGCAGTCAGTGCTTACAGGACTGGTGCTGCCTGCCAGGAGGGTTTCACCCTCAGCCATGACCCCAAATCCATGGGATGCAGCTCCCCCCTGGCCCCCCTGTCCTGCCCAGCTCAGCTTGGCAATGACAAACCGACCTGTTAAACCAAAAATAACTCCAGGCAGCCAGAGCAAGCCACCATCACTCACCTGTGGCAGGGCTGGGACAGGGCCACTATAAATACACTGCTGCTGTCCTTGTGAGGAACTGTTTTCCTGCAGGCTCCCAGTGCTGGGAGCACATCCCAAACCCACCATGGGCATGGTGACCTGGAAACAGCCTGGCCCCATTAACCCCAGTTCCTGCTGGAGGAGTTCTGGGGACAACTTTACTGGAACTTTCTAGTTAATGAAAAAGGGGGGAAAAAAAGATTGTCTTTGGTCTTCTGGGAATAAGTAAATTTATTATGAGATATTTGAATGGGCTTGTGCAGTTTTCATGGGATATTTTAAGAGGATTATGGAAACATGTGGGAATCCTCCTTTTTCTCCATCATGTTATTCTTCCTTGGATGCATCACTGCCAGTGAGACAAAACCTCAGCATTCTCTGGGGTTTTCTATGGGCCTGTTATACATTTGCAGATAAGTGAGGGACATATGTGTGGTCATATGTCCACGTGCTGTCACATCAGTAACAGGTTATTCCTGCCTGACCCAATGGATAAACCCAGTGGTCAGTGCCAGTGGGGGAGTTCTCCTCACCAGCCTGTCCTGGGAGTGTTGAGAAGATGAAGAATGGCCCAGCCTTGATTTGGGTTTGTCTGGTGAGTCTGATGGATGTTGGAAACCTCTGGGTTGTTCTTTCCCCTAGGAAGGGTTGAGGAGTTCTCCAGAGGAGCCTCAGGCTCTGCCCATGTCCAATGAACCAGCTCCACATCCAGCCCCTGGCATGTCCCAGGGGTGACAAGAGCTCCCACTGGCACCCAAATGTTGGCATCCAGCCCTGGGACAATGCCAGCTATGGGAGCCAGCAGGAAAAGCAGATTCTGTGCTCAAAGATTATGGATTTAGAGAAAGGAGAGAACTGAGGGCAAACCCTGCCCAGTAAGCAGGAGTGCTTAAATGGAACTTCATATTCAAGAGGGCAGCACAGAGGGAAGAATTCCAGGAATCAGGACATCAGGAATTGCAGCTCCTCTGTCTCGCTGTGGATTTCAAGGGAGCAGGGCAATGGTGATACCCATGTCCTTGCTGGAGTCATTCCCACCAAACAGCAAGAGGGTCTGGCTGGGCCTGCAGCCCCTCCACACATTCCCCTTTCCCCTGGGGTTATTTGTAGGTAACTTGGATGTTTGATGTCCCTTCAGTGGGTAAAGAGCAGTAAATGGGACTTCCCTGCACCCTGCTGCCTTCAGGCTCTATTTTATAGCAGAGCCCTCAAGAAGTTGTTCAATTCAGGAACATTTCTGCAAAATCACCGAGCACGTTTTACTCTATTCCTCTGAAGAGGTGAGTTTGTTATCCCAATAAACCTTTGCCCAGCCTTGGGCTGCTGTTTCCATCACCAGCCCTACCCTGACAGCAATGCTAGTGATTTTTCTGCTGCCTGTGAGTGCTTTCAAAGTACAGAAATAACAGAAAAATACATAAAAAATAACTACAGTTGGGCAGGAATGAGCTTTTCAAAGCACCAGGGCACCATGCACAAAGCCAGGGAGCCACAGCATTGATCCTGTGTGGTTTATAAAAGCCAGAGAAATAATCCAGGAGCAGAACAGTGCAAGCAGAGAGTGAGGAATTTGGGAGAGCTGCTGGCAGGGGGGATTTCATTCCCTGCCCAGAACACAACAAGACCTCACTCACATTCCGTGCTCGGGGCAGGATGGCTCCAACCCTCCCCCCCCCCCATGCAAGGAGGGTTCTGTGCCTCTGGCACTGAGCTGGGACCACTGGGCACTGCTGAGCACCAGCCAGAGGAGGTGATGGGAGAGAAAACTGGGATTCAAAATTCAGATACAGGGCTTTCTGATGAGGTTCAAGACTGGATCAGAACAAGGGGTTTTCCAACATACTCTAAAAATATTCTCCTTTCCAGCTTTCCAAACATGGGCACCTGGAGCCTGTCCTTGGCTCATTTTAGGTTTGTTTTGGGATTGTTGTGAACCATCTGAAAGTCTCCTGTCATCATAAGACCACCCATGAGGAAAAGGTGACAGGGACATCCCTTCCCAGGGCAAACCAAGCCTAAAGAGCAAAGCAAGGCCCGGAGGAGCTGGGCGGAGCTGCCCATCCTGTGTGGGATGATTTCCTGGCTCTCCCTGACTGACCTGGACAGGCCAATTGGGTGAGGGTCAGCAAGGCCAAGTGCCAGATCCTGCCCTTGTTCCATGGCACAGCAGCCCATGGAACGCTCCAGGCTGGGACAGAGGAGCTGGCAAAGCCCTGGGGGTGCTGGTGCCAGTGGCTGGACATGAGCCCAGCAGTGCTCAGGTGGCCAAAAAGGCCAATGGCCCCTGGGCTGTGCCAGGTAGGGACTGTCCCCTGTGCTGGCACTGCTGAGGTCACAGCTCCAGTCCTGGGGTCAGTCCCAGGCCCCTCAGGACAGGACAGACCCTGAGGGGCTGGAGCGTGTCCAGGGAAGGGAACAGAGCTGGGAAGGGTCTGGAGCCCCAGGAGAGGCTGAGGGAGCTGGGAAGGGGCTCAGCCTGGAGAAAAGGAGGCTCAGGGGGGCCCTTGTGGCTCTGCACAACTCCCTGACAGGAGGGGACAGCCGGGGGGGTCGGGCTGTGCTCCAGGGAACAGGGACAGGAGGAGAGGGAACGGCCTCAGGCTGGGCCAGGGGAGGCTTAGATTAAAAAATAGGCAAAGTTTCTTCACTGAAAGGGTTGTCCACAATGATGGAATCCCCATCCCTGGAAATGTCCTAAAATTGTGGCTGTGGCACTGAGGACATGGTTTGGTGGTGACCATGGTGGTGGTGCTGGGGTGATAATTGGGCTGTTCCAGCCATAACCACCCCAGGATTGCCTGGGGAAACCTTCAAGGCTTTTGCTAACAAATCTCCACAGTGCCCCAACACCTCAGGGGGTTCTGACATTCAGATGTGGGGAGGCCAAGGCAGAGACATGAACTGGCTTTATTAAGTCACAGCACGAATTCTCACTGATGAGCTTAGCAAAAAGTGAAATTAAATAGAACAAGTGCTAAAAATCCCAACACTATCTGCTTTTTAATTGCTGCTCTCACCTCTTTTGACAATTATTCTGCAAGCATTCACTTGGAAAGGTTCTTAATAAATCTGATTTGGCTTAAGCACAGAAAACCTAAAACAGTTTGGAAAAGTGACTCATGTACCATGGATACTCCTGGGAATTGTCACAGTGGGGGCCTGAGTGTCATCAGGGAGCACTTCTTGATTTTCTATTCATTCCCAGTTGACCTGGGTGAGTTGGAGGGATTCACACAAGGTTGATAATTGCTGTTAAAGAACTTTAGAGACAACTTAGTTCAAACTGAAAGAGGGGACATTTAGGTCAGAGAGTGGGAAGAAAATGTTCCCTGTGAGGGTGGGCAGGCCCTGGCACAGGGTGCCCAGAGCAGCTGTGGCTGCCCCTGGATCCCTGGCAGTGCCCAAGGCCAGGTTGGACATTGGGGCTGGGAGCAGCCTGGGACAGTGGAAGGTGTCCCTGCCCATGGGACAAAGAAGAGCTTTGAGGTCACTTCCAACCCAACCCAACCCAACCCAACCCAACCCAACCCAACCATTCTATGATTCCAACTTCACAAAGAGCTTAAAAGAAATACACAGCTAACCCCAAATATCGTTGTGAGCATTTAAAGGGATTAAATGCCATGATGAGGGAGAGGAGTTGCTGAAGGGCTGGGAAGGACTGGGACGGGCTGGTTTGGAAGTCCTGGAAGGGTGGATGGGTTGTTTGGGAATGTCCCAGCAGGGACAGGAGGGTTCCTGGGCTGCTCCAGGAGGGAACAGAAGCCCTGCTGAGTGTGACCACCCCTCTTGTCCCCGCAGTGCACGCCCAGAAGCAGAACCGCCAGACGTGCGTGCGCAAGAGCCTCATCTGCGCCTTCGCCATGGCCTTCATCATCAGCGTGATGCTGATCGCGGCCAACCAGATCCTGCGCAGCGGCATGGAGTAGAGCTGGCACGGCTCACACGGTCCTGGCAGCGCCATGGCGGCCATGCATGCGCACCCGGGAGAGCTCCCGCCCCGATCCCACGGCACCGACACGCGGCCACGGCCGGCGCCTGCAGCAGCAGCCTGCGCCGCAGCGTGTCCTGTGAACCAACCACATCCTTTTGGCAGGGACATCAAAGGGCTGTTCTAATGCTTTAAAGGTTTTGTTTCCTAATGCAATAATCCCATAGCCAGGAGTCCCGAATTATTGCTTCGAAACAGCAATGGCAACGCGGAGGAGGCTGGGATCCCGCGGTTCCAGGGAGGCCCAGCCTCGTGACTTGTCCTGATCCCAGGGCCCCTGACTGTCCCACGGGGCTCCTGCCGGGCCCACGTTCCCAGGAAGTTGATCGTAGCATTGCCACAAGCAAGTCCTGTTCCTTTTGTTCCACGTGTTCCAGCTTCACTTTCCTTTTCCCTTATGACCATGCCATGGAGTTTACGGCATTAGAGGGGAGCTAGAGCATCCTTGTACAGTATTTTCTGAGGAAAAAAGGGGAGAATTTGCCAGCACCATACAAAATGTCTATTTTTTGCTTCATCAACTCCACCTTTGACACGAGACTGTGGGGTAGCAGGAGTCTGTTGGCCATTTTTTTCTGACTGTGACTCAGGGCTTGAGGAGCACCCCTTGTTTTCCCACCTGGGCATTGCTGAACTTGTGCAAAGTCTTCCAAGGGACTCTGCCACCACCAGCGCCAGCTAAACCTCCCTCTCCTCGAGCCTCTCTGCACATTCAACATTTCCTCTCCAGCAGTTTGACCCTTCTTCCTTATTGGTCTTCAAGAATTTTTTCCCAGGTGAAAATCCTGAGGGAAGCTCTTCCCGAGCTTTCCTCCCCTCTCCTTGCCTGCACAATTTTAATTTATTCCATTTCACGTGGCTTGGTTATGATCTGCACTGAAACCTGCATGGCAGACATCATCCTGTGGGGGAGGTTTTATTTTCACCTGAATGGTAAAGTGTGGATTTGACCAGCCAACTTCTGCATTCCCTCCCAGGATCCATCCCACCACGCCCATCCCATGGGCAGGCTCCAAAGGGGGCCATAGGAAAAGCTGAGCGCAGCAGGAGAAGAAGGAACCGACCCTGAGGCCACCCCCGTGTGCTTGAAAGTGTGTCAGACTTCCAGATCCAGGGAGCATTGGTGGCTTTCCTGGAGCACATTTTAAGAAGCAGCAAGGAGAAGATGGAATGATGCAGAGCAGGGACACCACACGGGAAGTGCAAGGAGCCAGGATTACTTGGGAAGGTGTTTTTCCTTTGAAACTTGACACAAATCCGTGCATTTCCCTTCGATGAACTGTGCCCCTGGGTGCCACACCAGGACACAGGTGATGTCCTGCCCTCCTAGGAGAGATTTCCCAGCTGGTGATCCTGCAGTGCTCCAGGGGAGTTCCATGGAGGCACTGGGGTGTTGAAGTGGGGTGGCTGTGCTGGGAGAGCTCCAGGCACACCCAGGACACTCAGGAACCCTGAGGTGTTGCTCCTGGAAGTGGAGGTGACTGTTCCCTGTGCCACACGAGGGGCAGGGTGGCTCCCCTGGGGTTGCACAGCCCCAGCCTCCCCCATCCCACCCTGCAGCCACTGACTTACACTGGATCCATCCCCAGCACTCACGCCAGCTCTTGCTTTTCTACTTGTCTGAGTGACAACATTTACCTGTATTTTTAGCAGTCTAATTTAAAAATCTGCTGCTCATTGTCCTGTCTCCCACCACCCCTTTAAACTCAAGTCACTTTTAGGTGTCTCAGTCTCCCACCTCCACCTTTTCCTGCCATTTTCCTGGTGTCCCCTCCATCCCAAAGACAACACCTTTTCCACAGCAGCCAAACTGTTTTTTTCTGCCTTTCCCAAACACAAACCTCCTGCATTTCTGTTCTGCTGTGACCAATAGAGGTGAACTGCAGAATATTCCATTAAAATATGATTCTGTCTCTCAGAAGATGGAGAGATTTCCATTTGCTACATTTTGCTATTAGGGCAGCAGCAGAATATCTGTGAGGTATTCTGGTGTGGGATATTCAGTGCTGGGGAGCCCAGACATGTTTTCTGTGCTGGACATTGCAGATAACAAGCTTGGGAGATCATTTTAAGGAAACTCGTCCCCACTTTTAGGTCTCAGGGGTCTGTGGAAAGGTGGCAGCTCTGGGAAAAAAGTCTAAATGTTCCTTGCCACGGAGGAATACTCATTTTGTGCCTGGGATTGTGCTGGAGTGAGTGTGGGCAGATGGAGGTGGAGGGGAGGGATGAGGGGAGCACGGGGCAGAGCAGTGCCTCCACTGAGCCCAAACCCACAACCCCAAACCCACAACCCCAAACCAGGCATTTCCCCACTTTTCTTCACCCATGTGCCACAACCCCCCAGCAGACTTCAGGCCCAGAAGCACCTCATGGACAACGATTGTCTGCATTCCTTGAAGCTTTCTGGAAGGCTCCAGAGTTCCCTCCTGCATGCTCCATAAACCCTTGTAAATAGAGCCATTGTCCAGCCCAGCCCTTCCCCTCGCAGCTCCATTTGTGAAACCAAACCTATAATGAATATATTGGTAAAAGCCATAGCCTGGTGTCAGTAGAGTTCATTGCACAACTCCCCACTGATTTTACTGGGTACAGGATTTTGGGGGCTTTGGGGTGTCATTTTTCTGTAAGGAACCTCACTTTTCCATTACGAATCAGGGTCACATCTTGCCAGAGGTCTCCTTCCCCTTCCTAGAGCAGCCTTCCTCCATCTCCAGGCGTTGTGAAGAGATCCTTTCTTTAGTCAGTGACTCCTGGCAATGCAGGATGGATCAGGCCAAGCTATTCCATCCTTTCTTTCCCCACAACCTTCCCATCCAGCAGCGCTGGATGTCTCCTACCTCCTTCCCTGGCTCCATTTATGTAACATCCATTTATCTCCTTTTTTTTTTCTTCTACACAAGAGGGGAAAAATAGGGCTTTTTGCTGCTTTTACAGACAGGAGGTAAAAATAGAGCAGTAAAATTCTGATTGGAACCTGATGGCGAAAGCTGAGGGGGGAGAAAGCAGAAGAATCAAAGACATAAAAATAAAAACCCCACATCCCATACTTTAAGAAAAAAAAACCTATTTAAGTGCTAATTAACATACTTTAAAAAAATACCCAGACTGCAGCAGAGCTGTCAGAAAAAGCTCCAAACTTCTGCTCTTGCCAGTTCCAGGAGGATTGAAGTGTCTTTTCAGCCCTGCAGTTCTGGAGGAACAGGAGATTGCCATGGCAACCCTGGCTGTTCGTGACATGGGTGCCACCATGGCAGAGCACACACGATCCCAGACCTCCAGGGATGGGCAAACAGCTCCCAGCAGTGGGACAGGGGCTTTTCACGGATTAAGAAATTATTAGGAATTCGTGAGCAACTCTGTTGGTTTGGCCACAAAAAACTGTGTGCAATTAATGGGATTGACGTGCAGGGAAGGCTTTGAGAGCAATGTGATGATTTCAGCCTGACAGAGGCTTTGGTTTAATTCAGGAGAGAGTGAAATCCACTCAGCCTGAGCACTGCCTGTCCTGGGCTTGCTGAGGACACTTTGGGGAAGTTCTGCATGTGGGGATCGAGCTCTGGTGGGAAGCATTTGGGTTCCTGCTCCTGCACCCCTGATCACCACTGACCTTGGCTTCAACCACTGGCTCTAGCAGCAATCCTAATTCCTGCTCTGGAGAAGCCAGCAGAAGGAACAGCAGCCTCACCAATGCTGAAATAATTTGGAGGCCGTGGGGAAGTGAATTCCAGCAAGAGCTGCTGAAGGAGCACTGCTCACCTGTCAGAGCCAAAGCCATTCCTTCAGGACAGTGTCCAGGCAGGACAGGTGCCGTGGCTTTGTCCTGTGCACGGCCAGGAGCTGGACTTGAGGTCCTTGTGGGTCCCTTCCAACTCAGGATATTCCATGATGGAAATGCTGGTGGCCCTGGAGAGCCAGATCCTTCTCACAGCCAGTGACATGCAGGAGGTGTGTCACCTCCAGTGCCACCCACAGGAGCCTGGCCCCTCCATGAGTGCAAGGAGGAATTCCTGATCAGAAGCAATGTCAACAGAATTGAAAGATTTAAATTAGGAAGGCTTGACTGTGTTAGGACTGTGGTCCTCATGCTGTGGGGGGTGATAGGGAATTAAAGAGAGTTCACAGAATAATTCTGCTTCCTGCTTGTTGGGCACCCCCATATCCCCCAGTCCCTGTCAGCACCTGGGACAGTGATCACAGACCCCAGGTCCAGGGTGAGCAGGAGGGTGGGAGGGAGGAGGTCCCCACCTCCTGTCCCTGCTCCCTGGTGAGCCAGAGCTGAATATCTGGATGTAATCCAGTTCATTTGAGAGATTCCATCCCGGTTATCCAGAGGTTTCACCTGTTGGACCCGTGCACTGGCAGGACTGGATGTTGGCTGCTTTAATTCCAGCAGCTTGGATACCCTTCTTTTTAAGCTGGGCCAAGTAAAGAGGGGTTTAAAATCCAGAACTAGGGTAGGAAGCAAGCAAAGCAAGGCAAGGTAGAAAACATTGCCAAGGCTGCCACTCCGGATGGCTGAAATCTGTTTGGATGAGCCGAGCACCCACGGGTTCTTTCCTCCATTGAAGCACAGGAATATTTTGTCCCCAAAACCCCACTCTGCTTCCTCCTGCCTGTCACAGAAGAGCAGAACATCTCCTGGGCCACCCCTGGCACTGGGAGGGGCTCCATCCCGGGCGATGGCCCCGGGACAAGGGGGACTCTGAGTTTTCCCATGGAAAACTTGTCCCCTGCACGTGCTGGGAGCTGCCAGGGCTGTCACCAGGCCGAGGTGACAGGAGAGCACAGCCCCCGCCAGCCCCGGAGCAGCGAGGGGAGAAGCAGTGGGAGGAATTACATTAAAATCTCTAAGAATGAAGTCCCTTATTTTACCCACCCCTGTAATCCATGATTTAGTTCCTGCTTTATGGATGAGCGTTTGAAAGAAGAAAAACCAACCCTTCTAAAATGAGAATCTGATGAAGTGTCTTTTTTTCTTGGCTCTGAATCACGCTTCCATTCCACTGATGAAGATGTACAGAACTTGCTGGGTTTCAATCTATTATTTTACCCTCCTGTGCTCTGACAGTGCAATTACATTTCCCTGGCATCACTTAGAACCTGTTCCTTTCCCAGGAATATAATGCAGAAAAAGAAAAGTTTCACAGCATTTCCATCTCTTTATGTTGTTGGCTGTTATCAGGACAGGGTCTACATTTCTCCAGTTCAAGGAGAACATTTTAGGCAGTTCTAGGAAGTGCAAAAGCTTCACCAAGAGCAAGGTGGGCAGAAAATCTAACAGCATTTTAATTGGGAGTGTGCTCCACTTATACCTTTCCAGGGGCAAAAGTCTGGAAAACTGCTGTACTTTGGCATCTTCACTATGAAATAATTGCAGCCCCAGAAGAGGGAAGAAGGAGAAAAAAAGAAATCCTCTGGATCTAGAGCTCAGTACTTGACAGTTTGATGATGGAAGTATCACTGGGTTGTTTGTTTTTTTTTTCATTTTCTGTCAAGACAGACCAAAATACTTCGTAGCCTTGAAAACCATTGCTAAATGAAATTGCCATTTTCCACCCAATTATTTCCCCAGCTGTTCCTGGCCTGTCTTTGCCAGCATCCCCAACCAGCAGCTGGATTTGTCCTGCTTTAGGTGAGATCCATGTTCCAGCTCTCCTTTCCCAGCTGGTCCTGTGTCTCCATCAGCCAACCAGGCGACCTTGGGAAGCTCTGAGGTGGCCCCAGGAGCCCCTGTCTGGTGCCACCAGCACTTGGGCACGTCCTGTCCCTCCTGGGGGCAATTCCAAAGGGTGCAGGTGATGTTGCTGACATCCATCCCCAAATTCCTGCCTCTGTTCCCACCACAGCAACCCAAGGATGGAGTCACATCCCTGAGCAGCCAAAGCTCTCGCAGCTCCTGTTCCCTCACATCTGTCTGGGCTGGGGAGGGAGGCAGAGCAGGTTACTCGTGGGCCCCAGGGTCAATCAGAAATAACTCATTAGAGGGAATTGGCTTCAAGTGGAATGAGCCCAGGACCAGCCTGGTGCCATTTAATCCATAGCAGGATCTAAGGATTCAATGCCTCCTGACTCATCTCCAGGAAGTTCTCCACTAATCCCTGTGTCTCCCTTTTGTCACCATCTCATGTTTTCCAGCCATTTACTGTTCATTTGTAAATTCACCCGGTTTTTTTGGCTCGTTAACGAAAGACATGGCTTTTTAATTAAACACAAAAATTCACAAAGTCAGCAGCATAATAGTGAAAAAAAAAAATCAAACAAAAAAACCTTTGTACAAAGTACTGTAAATATTCATATAAATTAACTGGGCATGCAACTGAAATAAATCCTATGTTATTGCAAGTTACTGAGTGTATAAAGGAGTGTATAAAGGAAAACTGAATGTCATATGTATCAGCTGTTCCCTCTAACCAAACTCTACTGTAAATATATAATCTGTATAAAAATATTTTAATTTTACCATTATTTATGCAATAGAAATAAAGGTTTTTTTTCTTTTGATGAAGCTTTTTTTCCTCTTTTGAAGCACTGATATTCATTCTTGCCTGAGTACAAGAGCAAAAGTAAGATTTGCATAAAATATTAGGACAGAGACCCTTTATTCCTTCTGAGAGATACATGAACGTTTGGGGGGGTAATTTTGCTTTGAAAATAGATTTACATATTTAAAAGCCTGTTACTACAGAAGGAGCTCCTGGCTGGAGAAATGGGATCAGCAATTCCAGATGCACAGGAAGCCAAAGGGAGGGATTGAACTTCTCCTCTGGAAGGCAAAGCCACAACTGGTCAGATCTCAGAGAGAAAGGTCAGCACTTGTTCTAAAAATCCTTTTTTATCCTCCCAGACAGGCAGAGGCTGATCCCGGAGCTGGGGTGGGCTTGGGGCACTGTTACTGCTGAGAGGAGGATGTTGAGCACAGCTTTAATCCTGACTCTGCTGCTGCCCAGCCCGAGAGCTGCTCTGTGAGGATTAACTGCACTCAGGGACCCTGGGGAGTCCTTTGTCCCTTAAAAGATCCAGAGCTCTTCATTTCCCTGGAGCCCTTCCTCCGCAGGAGCCAGCCCAGCACGTCCTGCTGGAGAAGGTGACAGTGAGGTTAACGACTGACACCACAATTCCTGGCACTGGTGCCTAAATCCAGTTTGAAAAAGGAAAAGCTGATGCTGGCAAATCTGCTCCCCCCAGGTGGGGCCAAGCCACAGTGGCAGGACAGGCTGGATGGGGCTTGGGGCAGCCTGGGATAGGGGAAGGTGTCCCTGCCCATGGACTGGGATGGGATTTAAGGTCATTTCCAGCCCCAGCCATTCTGGGATCCTGTGACAGGTTGGGTCTGAGCAATTCCATGCAATCCCTGCAATCCAGGCAGGGGTTGCCACTGGACAGCAAGCCCTGCAGGAAATCCATGTTTAGCAAATCTGTAAAGTATGAAAAAAGGCACAGCACACTCTCATTGACCTCTCATGTCATTGGAGAGTGTTCCAAGGAACGGCTCAGGAATGAGCCTGGATTTATTATGGGAATGAATCAAATGTACTCCAGAAGTTCCTGTCTATTTACCATAGAAAGAACAAGCAATTGAAGGAATTCCCAGCTGGAAGGAGGAACCTGCACCCCACACTGAAAGCTGTTCTCATGCAGGTCAGTGTGTTCAGTGCCCTCAGGGAAAAGCCAGGCTTGTACCTTGAGTTTCAGCCACCAGAGCTGTCCAGAAATTGAAATTTGCTGCTCCTACAGATTCTCTGCCCACCAGCCCTTGGAGAGGTGAGCACAGCTCAGTGTGACACCACTGGGAAATCAACCTTGACTGCATGAGAAAAGCAGCTTTAAAAAAGAAAAAACACCCCACAACTGACCTGAGAGCAAACTGCTTTATCTCTGCATAACCATCCCACAAACACAGCCATTGTCCCAGCTCCACCAAAGCCTGTTTATCTCCCTTGTCATTTTAATATTCTGCATTGATGGAGACTTGAATGGTTAATTTAATACTTCCCGTTAATGGAGACTTGAAAAGTTAATTTAATGGTGAAACACAGGTGAAAACACCACCCAAAAGCCCCATCCTTCAGCTGTGCCTCCTCAGGGTTTTTGGGGGCTGCTGTTGCTGGGGGACCAGGCACTGGCACTAGGCAGGAGCAATGGTGCAGGTCTAATCCAGCTCCCAGGGAATCAGTGGAAACATTCCCAGACTTTGTGGGATTTGGATTAGGTCATCACACAGCACAGCACTTCACACCCTGGCTCCTTGCTTTGTTTTAATGGAGTCTGGCCAAGGCCTGGAATTAACTGAAATAAAAGTCCTGAAGGAAAGAAATAATCCTTTCCTTACCCTGAGTGAAATTCAGGCACGGCCCCTCTGGCCATGGCTGGGCTCCCCAAGCTCAGACCTGCAGCAGGGTCTTGGTTTGACCCCACACTTTCCCCAGGCAGGTCCAAGCTGACCCAGAGACCCCCCCAGCCCTGGGCTGATCCCAGGGTGGGCACAGGGGAGGGATTGGGATTCTGTCCCTGTGCTCAGGTGAGACCCCACCTGCAGAGCTGCCCCAGCCCTGGCCCAGCACAGGCAGGACCTGGAGCTGCTGGAGAGATGCAGAGGAGGCTCCAGGATGAGCAGAGGATGGAGCAGCTCTGCTGGGAGGAAAGGCTGGGAGAGCTGGGATTGTTCAGCTGGAGAGGAGAAGCTTTGGGCTGAGCTCAGTGTGACCTTGCAGGACCTGAAGGAGCTGCAGGAAAGATGGAGAGAGACTTTGGACAAGGGATGGAGGGACAGGACACAGGGAATGGCTTCCACTGCCAGAGGGCAGGGATGGGTGGGATATTGGGCAGGAATTGTTCCTGTGAGGGTGGGCAGGCCCTGGCACAGGGTGCCCAGAGCAGCTGTGGCTGCCCCTGGATCCCTGGCAGTGCCCAAGGCCAGGCTGGACACTGGGGCTTGGAGCAGCCTGGGACAGTGGGAGGTGTCCCTGCCATGGCAGGGGTGGAATGGGATGAGCTTTAAGGTCCCTTCCACCCCAAACTTTTCTGGGACTCTGTGACCCTCAGGCTGCCTTTGTTTCTATGATCTCACCCACTCCATTCTGGCTCTTTCCTCATTAACATCTCTAGGAAGTATTTGCTAATGCAAATCCAGAGGCAGTAATTTATTTGGGCCAAGCCAGTTAATCCTGGCAAGGCTCTCCCTTGTAAGTATAGACCAATATCATCTTGTTTTAATTGCTTCTTTCAGTGTTCCTCAACAAATCAAAAACATTTTAATTAAAAAATTCACCAAGAGTATCTTCCAGATCTTTTCCCATTTGTTCTTCTTCCTACCAAAATTATCAGGACAATTGTGAAGTTCTAAAGAAAGTAATTACAGCAGATGTTGATCTCTGCTGTAGCACCAGGCTTGCTGAATGCTGCACATCAGTCCCCTGACTTCTACTTTTTTGCAGCTTTGTGAAACAGAAATTTCCATCCTTGCTCTTCCCTCAGAAATGAGGCTGTGTAGGAGCTGGGATGATTTCATTCCAGCTTTCAGCCAGCTGCTAAGGCTTGGGGAAATTTGGAGGGGAAAAGGGGGAAGAAAAGAGGAGATACAATTAAGGAACTGCCAGGGATACAGGGATTTGGGTAAGGGATGGCTGACAGGTATTTTATTTTACTCTAATATCATTCCTAGACAGAAAGGCCCTGCTCCACCATCACCTCCCCAAAAGGGAAGATGATAAATCCATTGGAAGTGGCAGTATCAGGCTGAGGATGCCAAGTGCCACACCTGGCACACTGCAATAAATCTCTTTTAACCCTAATTACTGCCTAAATTTTCCCTTGCCCATAATGACCTGTTTGGGATAAGCTGTCAGAAATAACTGCCCACACAATGACAGACAGCTGAGATGATCACAGAGTGTCACTGCAGACAGGAATTAAATGCAAGTGTCAGCATATGGCCCACAACCTGCAGCAGGATGCTGGTGGTCTAGGAAAGCCAATTTTCAGCATCCTCAGACTGCTCAGGGCTTCAGAAGGAGTGCGTTTCAATTGAAGGAGCAGTGTCCCCCACCCACAGGGCAAGAAAAAAATCATCCATTTGTTGGAGGCAAATGCCTCTAGGTCTGAGCTAAAATTATAAACACAAAGGGATAAAACTGGAAGTTTTCTGGGAGTTAAAGTTGTGCACAAGCTCCAGCTCTTCTTTCTCTATATCATGAGTTTCACAAAAAATTCAGGTCTATATCTCCAGCCCATCAGTTCTCAGCCTCTGTTGTGCTGAAGTCACCGAGCTGGACCTGCCAGGGAGGTCTCTGTGCACTGGAGACTTCGGGCACAACCCCAGCAGGTGCAGGAATGGGTCCAGACTGGTCTGCATTGGCAGGGACCTCAAAGCCCATCCAGTGCCACCCCTGCCATGGCAGGGACACCTCCCACTGTCCCAGGCTGCTCCAAGCCCCAGTGTCCAACCTGGCCTTGGGCACTGCCAGGGATCCAGGGGCAGCCACAGCTGCTCTGGGCACCCTGTGCCAGCCCTGCCCACGCTCACAGGGAACAATTCCTGCCCAATATCCCACCCATCCCTGCCCTCTGGCAGTGGAAGCCATTCCCTGTGTCCTGTCATCACAGCTGGGACAGCAGCAGCTGATCCCTGCAGGGCTGAATTTCACACACAAGGGTGTAGGGCAAGAGCAAAAATTGTGCAAATACCAGCACTGGGGGTGCTGCAAACACCCAGCACTGGGGTGTCTCTGCAGCTGGGGTCACGCCCCTGGAGTGAGGGGTGGCATGGACAAGGCTCCATTCATATCTCCACTCCTGGCACTGCTCCAGGGGCAGAGCAGAGATCCCAGGGGCACCTCAGCCCCAATGAGAACACAATGTCCCCGAGCCACCTCCAGATCCAACAAGTTCCAGCCCACAGAGTAAAGCACCAGAACCTCCTTGAAATGAAAGATGTCACCTGGAGGGCTGAGAGCATCCAGCCTGGTACGAGCAGTGCTGGTGTAAGAGGGGTAATCACTGCATGTGAGGCAGGAAAAATCTCAAGTGATTGCTGTTTGCAGAGGCTGATTAAACAGAAATTAAACTCATCTGCATGTTCAGTGAGAAATGTGAGTGGAATAGCAAAAGCATCCTTCCCACTGGCCTTTGGGATGCTCATCCCTGGCCTGGCATGGGCCTGGCCTGCAGGTGGCACACACATGGAGCTGTGGAGCTTCCAGGCTGGAAGTCTGGGTGTCCTGGGTTACAGTGTAAAGATGTGCCCAAAGTTTGTATTCTGTCCCCATGTATTAACCCAGCTGGGGCAGTGATCCTGATCTCTGTGCAGATATCCTCTGCTAATGGGCCATGTGTTAACCCAGCTGGGGCAGTGTTCTTTATCTTTCCACAGCCCATCCTCCCTCCAGGAGATCTCTCCTGTTCATGGCCATGCAGTCCCAGGGCAGGGCTGATCAAATTCCATCATCCCATTGGGAGATGCTCCAGCCAGGGGAGGAGCCAAACATTTCCTACCCAGATCAAAGGTGAGATTTGGAACAGCAGAGCAGCCTTTTCCCACTGGATCCCAGAGGACAAGAGCTCCCAGACCTTCCTACAGGATCACTGCTGCAACAAGAACACTTCACTGGACTGCTACCACCACCCTGATTAGAGGGGTGTCAGGTTGGATTCTGACTCTGGCAGTGCTTTTCTTTTATACTATTACGTGTATTTTATTTTTTTTTTTCCTATTAAATTGTATTTCTGACTTGGAGTCTTTCACTGGTTTTGCTTTCAAACCAGCACACACCAGCAGCTTTGGCATCTGCAGATTGTTGAAATTAAACTTCCAGAGAGGTGATTTCAGGTAGAGAATGAACAAGGAATTCATCAGCCTCAGGTTGCTCATGGGGAGGACATAGTTCCCTGTTTGCCACATTCCAGCACCTGCTGCTCATCTTCACTGCACTCAGCTTCCCCAAGCACTTCTCCAGCTTGGGATGGAACAGAACAGAACAGAACAGTTCTGTTTATTTCAGCTGAAATGACCTGCAATGATCATGATCAGTTCAGCTCTGAGCACTTCAGGGCTGACCAAAAGTTAAAGCAGGTTTTCAAGGGCAATTTCCAAATTCTTCCTAAACATTGACCAGCCTGGGGCACCGAGCACATGTCTGAGAAGATCAGGTGATCAGCCTGTCCCAGTGTCTGAGCACCCTTCTGGTACAGAAATGCTTCCTCAGGTTCCTGGCAATGCCCTGAAGTTATCAGCCAGACCACAACTATGAATTCTCCAAGCACCCTGGCTCTCATTAAGAAGAGATTTCTTCATCTTCTCCCCCCCCCACCCCCCATACGAGGGGACAGAGCCTCATTTCTAAATCTGAATTATCATCCAGAGCCCCCTGGGCTGGCACCATGTCCTGCCACCGTCTGTGCCTGGGAGCAGCAGGGACCTCCCTGGTGCAGGAGGGATGGGAGCAGCTCGGAGCATCCTGCACGTGGGAGGTGTCTGCAAAACCTGGGGGATTCTCCTGCCTTGCTCAGGTTGGGTCTGGTGGCCTAGGGCTGGAACCAAGCCCCAAGCTCTGGGGAGGGACAACTGGTTTCCTGAATTCAGTGGTCAGGAATGGCAATCACAGCACACCAGGTACTTCATTATCAGGATGCCAGGATACAGCACCATCACAGACCCAGGACACAGAATTTTTTCTCACCATTTCTGAGGAGCCTTTTTGAGCACAAGCAGGAGCCTGGAAGTGCTGTGAACAGACGGATGCAGGAAGATGCGTGAAGAACCCAGTGACCAAAGCCCTGGGATCTGAGGGAGAAGGGATGTTGTTTCCTACCACATTGTGTGAGCTCCCACTGTGCTGGTACCAATTTTAGTGTCTTCTCTCACTTTGAACCGGAGAGAACCTGAAAGCCTGAAAAATACTGCAAATGGGGATTGCTTCTTATGGTGAGAGAAATCTCCACGTACCAGGAACAGGCTCCAGCTTAGGACCTGTCAACACAGACCTGCCAAAATTAAATCTACTTGAAAGTGCATAACACATACTTTAATCCTGAAGATCTACAACATTCTGCTTGGAATATTTATTATTTCTTATACTCCATTTCAGAGAGGATTTTAAAAATCAATTAACTCCTGTCCTATTCACGTGGAAAGTGATCACAGAGTTCACTCCCTCTTGGAAAAATTAACCTTACAAGTATTTTAAAATTATTGTCCCCTATAAGGCAGAAAACCAAGCAGTTCAGGGGGGAACAGGGAAGAAATGAGAGGGACAAGACCGGGATAAAACAGGAAAAAATGTTGAGGACATGGATTTGCTTCTGCTGGTCTCCGTAATAGAAAGATGTGATACATCAGGGGTGCTACAAAGTATTGGCATTTCTTGGGAAAGCAGTTTCAGTGCTGCCATGATAAACTGCTCAAACTATTCAGGATATGTCAGGCAGGAAGCTGGAGTTCAGTTCATAATTGCAATTATTGCAGCATTTTCAAACGAATCAGAGCCAACATCCATGAATAAAGACTCCTTTATGGAGAAGCTGGAGAAGATAAAACCATTTCAGGCAATCAAGGAATGGGAAGGAGCCTCTAGTGAAACATCATCTCCTTTAACAGCCTTGCTGTACTACAGCACTTCTGAGAAGAGCAGCAGCAAAGGCAGAAGGCAAAGCTGAGGCACCTCCCCTGGCAGAACCAGGGTCCCAAAAATCCCCTCAGGCATCAGCACCTGGGGATTCTCTCCTAAGAGCTCCTGGTTGCCATCCAGGGGATTTCTCCAGAGAAGCTGGTGCCCAGCAGGAGCTCACGTGTGGGATGGCAGTGGGAGGATGTGAGGCTTGCTGAGCCCCAGAGGTCACTGTCCCCTCCACGGTGTGACACAGGGGCTGCTGGTGCTGTGCCAGGGCACATCCAAACCCCCCAAAGGGAGAGGTGCTCAAAGGGAGGGAGAACACGCCCTGTTCTCCTGTGAGACCAAGGGGCAGGGTTTGGCAAGGGGCAGGGGAACTCAGCAGGTCAGTGTGTGGCTGTGCAGGCAGTGCTGGAGGTTTGGGCTTCCAGCACCAGGGATCTGCCCTGGAGCAGCTGGATCTGCTGGGATTGATGGCATCCACCTGACCTCCTACCAGGGGCAAAACCAGGGCTGGTGTGGGACTCAGGAGGGGCAGGGAAATCCCTGCCCAGCAGCCTCTGACAGCAGCTCCAGTGGCCTCCTCCCTGGCACAGCAGCTGCTGGAACCCTGATGGCTGCAGAGGTGATTTTCCCTCTGCTTCCCTGCCTTGCCAGGCCATGCCAGGCATTCCTGAGGGGCTGTGGAAGCTCTGGCTGGGCAGGACCGAGCAAGAGGCACCTCAGGTGTGTGTCCCTGTGTCCACACAGACTCTGAGTGTTCTCCAGGGAATCTGTGAAGATTCTGCTTATCCCAGCCCCTGCCCAGGGCCTTGGCACCGCACACCTGGACACGCTGGGCACTCAGGGACAGTGCTCTGTTGTCACTGGGAGTTTGGCACACCTGGACACGCTGGGCACTCAGGGACAGTGCTCTGTTGTCACTGGGAGTTGACCACTAGGAAATCACCACCCCCACCTGCCCATCACTGCTGGGAAATGGCTCTTTGGAGTCAAGGTCCTCTCACACAGCAGCCAGTGATGTGCCCTGGCCCTTAACAGCTCTCTTCCCTCTCAGGTCACTCACACAGCTTCAGCTTCGAGGGGGGTTCACTGTCCCACCCCTCATGTCCTCCTGTGCTCCTGCAGGAAGAACCAGAGCTGGTTCCATGGCCTGTGCTTGGGCTTCCCTTCCCTCCACCTGGGCCAGCAGAGGAGCCATCTCCTGGTTCTGTGGCTGCTGCCTGGGAGGGATGAGGGAGTACCCAGAGCTTCTTCTCCATTTTGGAGCCAGGAGAATGCCATCTCTGTGGCTGGGGTGTCCATCTGTGGCTAACACAGGGCTACCAATGCAGGGGTGCTTTGAGCCACCCTCCTCCACGTGGCCATTGTGCCCTCACACCTCCCAGTCTTCCCAGAGCCTTTCAGTCCAGCCTGTCTCCCTGCACTGGTAGGGGGAAGAAGGGAGAGGCTGGGGGAAAAAAAAATGTGTTTTTAAGGGTTTCTCATTATCCTGCTCTGATTTTGCTAGTTATAAATTCACTTTGTATCTCTAAGTCAAGCCTGTTTTACCCTTGGAGGTTTTTTTCTCTGGGTCCTCATCTCCACTCATGAACCATTCAGTAAATTTTCTCTCCTCTATCCAGCTGTAGCACAGCAGGGGGAGTGAGTGGATGTCGTGGGTGACAGGCCAGGGTCAAACGGTGCCAGGAGCCTGGAACAGAGACTCACATTTCCCCTGGACACTGCCTGCCCTCCTTTCTGGGACACTCCCGGCCCTCTGGGAGCTGGACTCTGGGGGTGGTTCTGGGATAGTCCTGTGGATGGTTCTGGGATAGTTCTGTGGATAGTTTTCTCTATATTTCTGGGGATAATTCTGTTGATATTTTGTCTATAGTTCTGTGGATAGCTCTGTAGATAGTTTTGTCTATGATTCTGTGGATAGTTTTGTCTGTAGTTTTATCTGTAGTTTTGTCTGCAGTTTTGTCTGCAGTTTCCCTGCAGTGCTGCTTTTGAGTAACCACTGGCTTTGGAGGTGTCTGAGTTGGGGATAGGGCAGAGGCTCCTGGCTGCTCGACTGCCCTGGAGTTGGGGACATTTTGCACTGGAGCTGATGCTCTGCTGGGCTCTGGTTGCACTGCTCGTTTATCCAAGGCTCCCCTGCTGCTCCGTGCCCCTGCCTTGGGGCAGCTGCGGTCACTTGTCCCTCCCCAGAGCTGTGCTGAGCCCTGAGGATCCCAACTCCTCCTTGTCCCTCAGCTCTGGCAGGGCTGGGCCCTTGCTCAGACCCTGTCCTGCTCCTCGGGCTCTGCTGGCCCCTCTGGAGCAGGATTTGTCCGGATGGCAGCAGGGAAAGCTCCAGCAGGGACGTGGGGCTGGAGCGGGGAGTGCTGAGGGCAGCAGGAGGGAGGAAATGCAGAAGATCCCCGCGAGGACAGAGATCTGGACGTGGTTTCTGATGATTCACAGGAGATCTCCACGAGCACAGCATCCATGGGTGCTGCTCCTCGGTTCATTTTTCAGGGTTCAAGGGAGCCCCTGAGGGCCCTGTCCAGGCAGAAGGGTGGGGATGATGGCTTTTGCTTGGTGGGCTGGCTGTGCTCTGGTCCTTGTGCCAGCCTGGGCTCGTGTCCCCGTGGGGACAGCTCTGAAGGGCCCCAGCAGGTCCTGCTGTCCCTGCAGCCCATGCTGAGTGCTGGGGCAGGAACTCCACACCAGGGAGTAGCAGAAATCCCTTACAAACAGAAATAACTCTGTTTGTTATTGCTGCAATTCCACCACTGCCACCCTTCCAAAGGAGTATTAACTATTTTTAATCTTAGCTTAGGAGACACTGACATCCTGATGCCCTCACAATAACTGATAGAGACATCCTTCACACCCTGGCAGAGGGAGCTCAGTGCTGCTTGTACTCTTACCCCTTTCTCTGGGTTTGACTGGGAAGATTTGTGATGGAATTGTTGAGAATGCCCCCGGCTGAGCCGAGCTTCCAGCAGCAGGTAGAGCTAAAACCCAGTGTTAATAAAAATCAATGAAGCATCCTCACAAGGCAAACAGTTTCCCTTTATAGCTCACAGCCTCCTCACACTGATAGAAGATGACAATCCCCAGATGTGGCAACATCAGCTGAGGGCAGCTCCAAAAAGCTGCCAGTTCAACACATCCCTTTCCAGTTCCCACTAACTTATTTATACGTTTTTTAATGCTTTTGGGACACCTTATCTCACTGGCTACACAAATCCCCTTCTGTCTGCATCATATCTAAGTGTGAAATAATGCATTATTAAAGTCACTGTGACCCTGAGGACAGAGGAGCCCTTCCAGCCACAGTGACCTCATTAATGAAGATCCTTTGTATCAAAAGGGTCCAGCTTTGCAAAGATCTGGTTGTATGGCAAAGAAATCCTGGGATCACAGCATCCTCCTAGCATTCCAAACATGGCCTGCTCCAAGACATGATCTCACCACAAGGTTTTAGTGCCTCTGGCTGAGACAATGGTGCTCTCTGTATCCCAGGGAATCACTCCTTCCCTGGCATGCTGAGGTAGGCTCAGGAGCAGAGCTGGCTGCTCCCACTCTGTCCTAATCCAAACCAGGAGCACTCTGCTGCCTTCCCGAGCCACTGCTCAGCAGGAGGGGTCTGCCTGCCTGCTGCCTCTGGAAAAACAGATGAGGAATTGCTTTTCCTTGGCATTTGCAGCAGGAGAAGTGTCCAGCCACGAGCACCTGGCAGGCCACCACAGCCCCAGAGGTTGGTGGGCACAGAACTGACACAGTCCCTGATTTATTCCAACCACAGCACTAAATGTCTTTCCTTCCAGGTTTTATCCTAACCATGGTTACCCTGGAGCAGTCAGTGGTTTTTGACAGTGGCAGTGAGACACTGGCAGTGCTAATTAGCAACTTAATGAGCTGTTCATCCAGGCAGTGCCCTACACTCCCCTGATCCAGGATGACAAGCTCAGGTGGAGCATCCAAACTGCCCCCATCCCCTCCTCTCCACCTGAAGGAAAAAGTGCTTGGAAAACTTCATGATTCTTCCCAGCCTGTGTGAACCCGTGAGTGTCACAAACACCAGGAGAAACATCCCTGTTTAACCAAC
Source organism: Sturnus vulgaris (assembly GCF_052056855.1). NCBI lineage: Eukaryota > Metazoa > Chordata > Aves > Passeriformes > Sturnidae > Sturnus > Sturnus vulgaris. Next base: position 10,037,595 of record NC_142263.1, on the reverse strand, counting down.
AGCTCAGTCCTCCCCACTCACCCTCATCCCTCTGGCAGAGTTGACATCCACCAGGAGATTCTGAGACCCCATTTTGGGGGGGATCTCCATTTATCTTCCACTATACCCAAACACTTTTTTTCCCCCAGAAATCTGAATCAGATTTCACAACCTGGTACAAGCCATGTTGAGCCAAGTTCTTATTTCCACAAGTCTTTCACTGGAGCAGAGGCAGAGCTGACCTAAGCATAAATAAAGAATTGCTGGTCACTCTGAGTCCCACAAACTCCTAGTATCATTTCCCTTTGCAAGAGTGAATGAGTGTAAACAGCACAGTCTCTGTCTCTTCTGGAGCAGGAGAACATCACATTCCTCTTATTTGGTTTGGTTTTCCTATTGCTCTCTGCATATAGAAGAGCTGCTTTAATTAATGTAAGCTTATTATGAAATTAGAGCACCGATATAATTAAAGCATTGATTAAAAGCCAATAAAACAAGCAGCTCAAGCTCTTTTGAAAGAGGAGCAGTATGAATCCTTCTTGATTAAATATTATAGCTCAGTCAATATTTAACCATTCCATTGTATTGACTTAATTTCTCCATCGAGCTGGGAATAAGCATCCCTTGGGACCTAATTATGGCAGGTTTGCTTCCCCTGTTGTTCTGAGTTTGTGGGCTTGTTTGGTTTATTTTGATATTTCTGAAACTCCTGACAGAGCAGATCTTCCATTCTGGGGAACCACACTCCATGGAGATAATTCATGGGTAATGAATAGTTCTGATAATTGTGTTTATCTTTGGAAATTAACTCCAAGAAATCCATTCCATCCATGAGAACTAGTCCTACCTCCTTCAGCTGGCTCCCAGAATGAGGTTGTTAATGGACTTGGCAGCCAGGTCAAGCCCTGCCCCACATCTCTTGAAGGTCCCTCTGGGGTTTAGTGGAGACATTTCCTTCCCTCCTTTCCACATCCATCCACAGAAACAATGGAGCAATAGCCAGAGCAACCTTCAGCTCCTCAATTCCTCCATCTCCCTCCATTTCAGAACTGACTCCCTAAAATGACATTTCCTTCTTCATTACCACTGCAAAACTAAAACCCCACACGTGGGGCCAGGCTGTGCCCAGAGCCCTGCCCCAAGCAGCCCCAGGGATGGGGGAGTGCAGGACAGCCCAGCCCCTGGAGCTGCTGCAGGATGCAGATCCCCCAGAGCACAGCTGGATTCCACCTGCCCTCTGCCACACCCAGGACACCTTGGGGACGTGGATTAGAGGTGGCTTTGGCAGGGCTGGGTTCACAGCTGGACTTGAGGGAGTCTGAGGTCTTTTCCAGCTTTACTGATTCCATGGTTTTATGAGGCAATGTCGGTGTGATCCAGCACTTTCTGTGCTCTCCCCACCTGAAGCAACATCTGGGAACACCAGAAATCCTGGAAAGTCCACAGCCCCAGACTCCCTGAAACTGTGTGGGGTGAAGAGAAACCTGTTCAGGCTGTCAGACATTCCTAAAGCTTCCCAGTGCTCTGGGATGCAGGATGGATATTCTGGAAGAACAAAGGTTCCATTTCAGATCTTTGCAGCCTGTTTGCTCTGAAGAAGCAGCACGACTTCATTTGCCTTTTCTTTTCCTCCTGTTATATTCCCCAGTTCTTTTTCCTTAGGGAAATAGAACAGTTCTGAGGAAGCACCACAGATGAAAGAGCAGGAGGAGGTTTTCTAGCCCTTGATTTTTTTTAGTTCAGCATTAGTCTTGGATCTGTAATTGGGCCTTCAGGAATGTCTGATCTCCCCAGGTGTGCAGGGCCAACCCCTCCCAAAGCAAAGCTCACCTCACATACAAATATGTGCTTTTCCATCAGGGACCTGGAGATCCCAGAGACAATCCAGGGTTCTGGCACCACCCAGATGCAGTCTTGTCTATCTGTTAGGCCTGACAGGGCTGCACAGCTCAGAGCAGGGCTTTTACAGTGCCTGTCCTCAAATTAACCCAGGGTGAAGTGTGGGAACTGATGATTTGTCCCACTTGGTCAGCACAGCTCCTCCAGCTCTGAAAAAGCTGGGACACTTAGAGAATCATGGAATAGTTGGATTGCAGGGACCTCAATACCCATCCAGTGCCACCCCTGCCATGGCAGGGACACCTCCCACTGTCCCAGGCTGCTCCAGCCCCAATGTCCAGCCTGGCCTTGGGCACTGCCAGGGATCCAGGGGCAGCCACAGCTGCTCTGGGCACCCTGTGCCAGGGCCTGCCCACCCTCACAGGAACAATTCCTGCCCAATATCCCACCCATCCCTGCCCTCTGGCAGTGGAAGCCATTCCCTGTGTCCTGTCCCTCCATCCCTTGTCCCCAGTCCCTCTCCTTGTCTCCTGGAGCCCCTCTATGCCCTGGAAGGGGCTCTGAGCTCTCCCTGGAGCCTTCTCCTCTCCAGGTGAGCACCCCCAACTCTCCCAGGCTGGCTCAGAGCAGAGGGGTTTGTTTGGCCACCTCCCAGTGCCCTGATAGGAATCACCACCCCTGGACACAAGGCAGCCTCTGGGAGGGTTGGGCAGAATTTGGTTTTACCTTCCCAGGCTCAGCACAGAGTGGACACACAACGAGCTCTGAGCTGGGCTTAACTGAGAAAAGCTAAACCTCACCATTTTTTTCTGCTCAGCAACAGAACAGGAATGTCACCACTTCAGTTTCAGGGAAGGTGCTGGAGCAGCTGAAAGTTAAAAATGCAAATCAAAGCCCAAAAGAGCTCTGAGCTTGCAGCAGACGTGCCACAGTGTGGCATTTGCAGCATGGCAGCAAGAATGTGCTGGCACGTGTGTGCGAGGTGGTAAAAAAAGAGTGAAGCTAGGCATGACTTAGAGGGAAAAAAATGCCCAAAATCCAAAAAACAGGAGTTTATTCAGGGATTATCAACGTGACTGCCTTCATCAAGTGATGGAGCAGCTGAAAGCACAGAAAGCAGGTTCTGGAAATGAGGAAAAAAAACCAGTTTATGACACCTAGTGGTAAGAGGAGATGCCCCCCTGTGTGGAGCTCTGGCTGTGCCAGTCATGGCCGATTCCAGAGCAGGTTCACTGCACTCCCCCTGCACTCCTGACAATAATCTGTGTGAAAAGTGTGAGCCTTTCTGGGCAGGTCTGTCAAAGGCAGGGCTTTACATGCAATGGCTGAGTGATTCCAATTCCAGGCTGGGCAGGGAGAGCAGCCCTTTGTGTGGGCTGATATCACACCAACAACAGTGCAGAGCTCCCAGCTTTTATCACAGCCCTCGGAGCTGCTCTCTCAGAAATGATCACTGCCTGCATCCTTTGCTGCTTTGGAAAATGGCCAAGACACGGAGAAAAAAGAGCCCCAGCATGTCAAGTGAGCAGGATCAATGAAAAAAAGGATGGGGGCACCTCCAGAGGCTCTGGGACATCCCAGAGCACACAATTCCTGCTGTGGCTGTGCTCTTCTCTGATTGCAGCACGAAGAGATGGCACCTTTGGCAAAAACATCCCTTTTGTACCCTTTATTCCCACCTTGTCCTCCAAATAGCCAATTCCTGAGATTCTTTCTGATCCCCTGGGACCATAGCAGGCTGTCAATGCAGGATGCAGGATAATCTCAGCTTTTTTGAGTCATGCAGTGCTGCTCTCCATGGAAGAGCTGCCTCAGCCCTGCAGGAGCCTGGGACCAGAAGAAATCCCATGGAGCTGGACAGGCTTTGTCCATAGGAAAGGGCTCTGCCCAGCAGGGCCTCATCCCCTGCCAGATTCCCTCAGAAGGGGCTGGCATGGAATTGAGGAATGGTTTGGGATGGAAGGGACCATAAGGATGATCCCATCCCATCCCATCCCATCCCACCCCATCCCATCCCATCCCATCCCACCCCTGCCATGGCAGGGACACCTCCCACTGTCCAGGCTGCTCCAACCCCAATGTCCAGCCTGGCCTTGGGCACTGCCAGGGATCCAGGGGCAGCCACAGCTGCTCTGGGCACCCTGTGCCAGCCCTGCCCACCCTCACAGGGAACAATTCCTGCCCAATATCCCACCTAACCCACACTCTGTAAATTTGAGGCCATTCCCTGTGTCCTGTCCCTTGTCCCCAGTCCCTCTCCAGCTCTCCTGGAGCTCCTTTATGCCCTGGAGTCAATGTGTGTTTTCCTTCAGGAATCCAGTCCAGTCTGGGCTCTTCTTTAACAACCACCACCTAAATCCAGCTTTGTCTCTGTCCCCTCCCTGCCCTCAGGCTGTCACCCCTCCCTGCCCCCAGGACCTTTGGAGGCTGAGCACTGCTTCCCACAGAATCCAGCAGGGACTGGCAGAGATCTGTGGGGTCTGAAAGTGAAAACCCCTCACCCAAAGGGGCTCCTGCCCCTCAGGAGCTGAGGGCAGAGTTTTTGGCTAATGATGGCCTCCATGCCCATGGAATCACCGTGCTGGGGTGGCCAGCACCTTCTCCAGCCCAGGAGACCCGGGCTGAATTCCCAGCTCAGTCTGCTCTTGCTGTGACTGACATTGAGAGAGCAAAGAGGGCAGGTGGCTCCATATCCTGGGCACCAGGGAGCCACGAAGCCAAGGAAAACCCAGAGAAGGGGGAGAGGTGAGGAAAAGGGGGAGGGAGATATTGCAGTGCACTCCTGGACCCCTGAGAGCACCATGGTGAGGTTAAAATGCCACTGCTGCCCCCAGTCCTCAGCACAAACCACACCACCCCCAGCTCTGAGTGTCCAGGTGGATTAATGAGGATCAGGCCAGGACAATATCAGTGTTTACCTGGACTTAACTCTGTCTCTCAAGGCCTCTGAAAGCAATTCTTTCAACTGCTCAAGTATTGATTGGAAAGGTCTGGAACGAATTCACTGCTACAAACCCTCTCTAAAGAGTTCCCAAACTCAAAGATCTGCAAAAATCCTGAGTTTCTGCTTCAGACTCACAAGCCAATATCTTTAGGAGCCAGGGGAGTGTGGAGATGCCAGGGAGAGGACAAGGTGACCCATCCACAGCCCTTGGCACAGAGGGATTTTCTCAATTGCCATTTGCACCAGGGCAGGTTGGGGCTGGATGTGAGGAAAAATTTCTTCAGTTTCTGGGGGAAAGAAAACAACAAGTGCCCCAGCACAGGAAAGACATGGGTGTGTTGGAATGGATCCAGAGAAGGCCATGGAGAAGCCCCAGGAGCTGGAGCCCCTCTGGAGCCAGGCTGGGAGAGCTGGGGGTGTTCAGGATAGAGATGAGAAGGTTTTGGAGGGACCCCAGAGCCCCTGCCGGGGCATAAAGGAGCTCCAGGAGAGCTGGAGAGGGACTGGGGACAAGGGATGGAGGGACAGGACACAGGGAATGGCTCCCACTGCCAGAGGGCAGGGATGGATGGGATATTGGGCAGGAATTGTTCCTGTGAGGGTGGGCAGGGCTGGCACAGGGTGCCCAGAGCAGCTGTGGCTGCCCCTGGATCCCTGGCAGTGCCCAAGGCCAGGCTGGACATTGGGGCTGGAGCAGCCTGGGACAGTGGAAGGTGTCCCTGCCATGGCAGGGGTGGGATGGGATGAGCTCTAAGGTCACTCCAACCCAAACCATCCCAGGATCCTGTGCTAACAGGAATGTCCTAATGGGGTTGTGGGCACACAATGAGCCCCCTTGGCTGGGAAAGGTGAAAAAGCTGAAATTTTGACATTTGATCCCAGCCACTGGAGACACCCCGACCTCACCACAGCTGCCTTGGTGCATCCCATTCCTTAAAAATTTGGTTTTCCCCAACTTTGGCTCTTCCCTTGAAGAGTTCCTAGACAGTGCTGGGAGCACCTCAGCTTTCCCACACCTGCTGGGAAAGTTGGGGATCTCAGCCCAAGGATCCAAACCCAGCAGCCAGGGATGTGCTGGGAGTCTCATCTGTGAGAGGACGGGACCTTTCCTCCCCAGCTCCAGCGTCGGTGCTTCCAGCCTTGCTCCTGGATGCATTTTCCAAGTGGATGTTTTCTCCTTCGGTTCCTGGGGACCTCTCGTGGTGGGAAGTAAAAACACATTTATTTGGGAAGGACAGGTGAGGTCCCAGCTGAATGAACGGCTCTAAAGAAACTTTGGGATCACAAACCAGGGGAGAAGATATTCCCAGACAGAGCAGCTGCCCCTGCCCTTGCAAAGCTGCAAACACCCACCTGTGCCAGGTGAGATCCCTGCAGGTTCCAGGGGATCCAGAGGATGACTCCTGGTTTTACAGCACAAATTCACAACCCTGGAAGCTGCAGGGGTGCCAGGCCAGCCGTGCCATGCTTGGAAGTCACCATGAAACCATTGGAATTGGATTCTGATGGTATTTCCTTGCAGGAGCCTCCCTGGAGGAGCAGAGTCTGTGGTTGTGCACAGCTGGAATTCTTTGTGCTCCTTGGTGGTGTTTCAACCCTCCAGTCCCATAAATCTGGCTCTGCTGGATGTTTAATTTGAGGCTTTTTTCAGTGAGGAAGACCTGAGCTGTCAGTGAGTGGGGGCTGTTCCACCACTCCTCCTGCAGTTCCTGAGGCTGGAATGTTGTTGGTGACATCAGCCCTGAGACCTCAGATAGGGCAGGTGCTTCCCACAGGCACCAGGAGGGCAGGCTGGACATTAGGAGGAATTTCTTCCTGGAAAGGGTGGTCAGCTCTGGAAGGGGCTGCTCATGGAAAGGTTCTTCCCCCAGAGGGTGCTGGCACTGCCCAGGCTCCCCAGGGAATGGGCACGGCCCCCAGGCCAGAGCTGCAGGAGCTGCCAGGGATGCCCAGGGTGGGATTGTTGGGGTGTCTGTGCAGGGCTGGGAGCTGGGCTGGGTGATCCCTGGGGGTCCCTTCCCACTCTGGTTATTCTGTGCTTCTGTGATCTACAAGGACTTTCTTACTATGAAAAAATTCCCATGTGATTTTTTTTTTTTTTTTAATGGACGCTCCTGCTCAGCACCTCCAGGAGCCCAGGATAGCTCAGGTTGGAGATTGCACTTCCCATGTCCCTGGAATTGTCCACCCTGGCCCCAAGGGGGTCCCAGCACTGGGAGGTGCTGCTGAAAGCAAAACCCCTCTGCAGCATCCCTGCAAATCCTTCAAGCTGCTCCAAGACCCCTCCCTGCCATTCAAAACTTTCAAAGTGAAGCTCCAAGACCCCTCCCCACCCCAGCCCCTCTCTCATTCCCAAGGGCTGGATAATTAACACACCATGGATTGCCTGCAGTGCCTCTCCCAGAGGCTTTGGGACCACCCTGCTCCTGGGAATCTGGCCTTTCCTTGGGAGAAGGCAGAGCCCAGCCCAGGACACCCCATCCTTCAGCCTGTCCCCCACACTGAGCAGGGATCTGGCATGAGCTGCACAGGAAATCCAGCTTTTCCTGGGGCTTGTGACAGGATCATCCCTCTGGGTGCTCCAGAGGTGTCTGGTTTGGGAATTCCAGGCCTTTTGCCCCAGGTACTCTTTCCAAAGGGCAGATTTACAATACCTCTCTTCTTGTTCTTCCTTCTGAGTTCCCTTTCTCACTTTTTGAAGCCCTCCCTGTCAATTGTGGTGTGCAGAGATGCCTCTAATAAAGGGTTGCCAAGTAGTTCAGGTGGAGCCCTGGAGGTTCACAGGATTTCCATGTTGGAAAACTCAGGAATTCCCAGTGCTGATGCTTTTGCTGCTCACACAGCCCTGGGTCGTGTCTGGCTGCCCCGGATTCCTGTTTTCTCCAGACACTTCCAGCCCTGGCTCTTGACCCTCCCCTGTCCCTCGTGTCCCCCCGCTGAGTTCTCCAGAGGTCAGGCTTTCCTCCTCCCCTGTTATTCCAGACTTTGATAGACAGGACATGGAGCTGTTGGAGCAAGTCCTGAGCAAGCCATGAGGATGCTCCAAGTGTGCTCTGGAGCCAGGCTGGGAGAGCTGGGGGTGCTCACCTGGGGAAGAGAAGGCTCCAGGGAGAGCTCAGAACCCCTGCCAGGGACTAAAGGGGGTTCATAAAAAAGAGAGAATGGGACTTTTTACATGGGCAGATACTGACAGGACAGAGGGGAACAGATCTAAACTAAAAAAGAAGAGATTTAAATTAGATATTGGGAAGGAATTGGGGCAGGGAAGGCCCTGGCACAGGTGCAGGAGCTGCACCCTGAGGGTGCCTGGGCACAGCCTCCACCTCTGTGCCCGTCTCCAGCTGGGTGAATAGAAAGCATTTTTAAATTTAAACGTTTAGGGAAGCCTGGGCTCAGCCTGCCCGGGAAAAGCTTCACCCGAAGCCACACTCTCAGGAGGGGCTGCTCTGGGGGGAGCCTTTCACAGCCTCATCCAAAAGCCGGTTTTGGCCCCATTTGGGATTTGCCAGCCCCATAGAGATGTCCTGGACTTTGCCACCCCCCTGTGACAGCCCTGCAGATCTGCCAGGCTGTTTGGTTTTCAGGCACAAGGTGGCACTGGGGGAGCAGCTTTCCTTTCCCTTTCCCTTTCCCTTTCCCTTTCCCTTTCCCTTTCCCTTTCCCTTTCCCTTCCCTGTGCCTCATCCCTGCCCAGCACAGCCCAGCCAGGGCAGGCCCCCGGTGCCTCCCATCCTTAAATCCCAAATCCCAGCCCACAGGTTCACCCTCCGTGCAGGGAATGGTTCCTGTCAGTCCCGTGGCCTTCAGACCCTGCTCTGGAGAGTGTCACCCCACAGACAAGGACATGTGTCCAGCCAGACATGTCCTGCCAGTGCCACCCTGGGTACTAAACCCATCCCTGCCAGTGCCACCCTGGGTACCAAACCCACCACACTGCTCCCCTGAGCTCTCCCAGGGCACTGGGCATGGGGCACTGATTTATTTTCTCCCTCCAAGGGAGATGGGAGTGCTCTGAGCACAGTCCTGGCACACGGGGACAAGGCCCTCCTTGGCTGGCACCAGAGTCCCCGGCCAAGGGGCATCAACACCTGCCCAGGGCCACCTGGGAGGGGAACCAGCTCTGGGGCACACAGGACAAGGGGCAGGGATGGGGACACTCCCGAGCCTCACTGCAGAGGGGACAGGGAGTGGCTTTGTGGTGACACCAGTGCCCTGTGGCACCTCCCAGGTGAGAGTTTGGCAGAGGTGAGGGCTGTCGTGGGAATATGAAGCACAGCAGGTATTTAGAGATCCCTGCGGCTCAAAGGCATCCAGAGCAAGGGGAAAAGCCCAAACCCAGCAGGGAATAAAGGGCCCAGCCTCCTCCCTGGCTGTCCGGGGGCTCCAGCAGGGGAAGGTGAACACACTGCACACACGCAGCTCCTTGGGGTCCAGGACCATTCCCAAACCATTCCCAGCCCCCACCCCTCCCCTCAGGTGCTGCAGCTCCATCACTCCCAGCCCAGGAGCAGCCGCCCAGCTCGGGGCACTCAGGGTCTGTCCTGATAAACACCCGGGGCTGGGGCAGGCAGGGAAGCTGGGAAACAACAGCCATGAACCATTTCAAACACTGCAGAGAGGAGCACGAGCCTCCCAGGCAGTTTTCCAGCCCAGTGGTTTCAACAAGCTCTTGGTGTGTTTACACACAAATAACAATAATTAAACCAAACCAAACAGAACCATGGGTGCTCCCACCACATCACAACCACGAAAATAAAACCCTCTGGAAAACAATCACACCTTTTCCGTGCTGTTCAGAGTCTCACACGAGTGCAGGCATTGAGTGAGACATTCCAGGATGTTTACACAGGTTACACATTACACAGGTTAAGATCCCACTTATCCAAGGAACAGGCTCCCCAGGGAATGGGCACTGCCAGAGCTGCAGGAGCTGCCAGGGATGCCCAGGGTGGGATTGTTGGGGTGTCTGTGCAGGGCCAGGGGCTGGGCTGGGTGATCCCTGGGGGTCCCTTCCAGGCTATTCCAGGAAAACTTCATCCCTCCTGCACAGGATGGGAGCAGGAGGAGTTTTGGCTCCAGAGCCCTGGGCATGGCTGGGTCTCCTCGAGGAACAGGAGCAGCATTTTTGACTGGATGTGTCCCAGTGCAGTTCCACAGCAAAATCACAGAGAAATGGGGGAGTGGATTACTTTCCATAATTTCCCACACAAACCTGAGGGGTAGGAGAAATCCCTTCTTAAAACATGAAAAGCTGGTTGATCACAAGGTTTTAAGGTTTAGGGGCTCAGGAAATAACTATGTTTCACCTCCTGCCTCTTCCTGGGGAGGTTTGGAGCACTATGGGACCCCCATTCCATAGGCTCTCAGATATTAAGGAACATTTTAAGCAGCATTTTCCCCTCCTCACCCTACAACTCCAACTGTTCTGTAATTCCTGCCGTACTGAGAAGTGAATCCCCCTTCTCTGCCTGCCACTGTGGCACCCCTGGAAAAGGTACTTGGTGCTGGTGGGGATCAGTGAGGGCTGGGAGAAGATTCCAGGCTGCATTCCCAGCTCGCAGGTGCTCCCTGGCAGGACTGGGAGCAGCCAGCTCCGCACGCAGCCCCCAGCACGCTCCTCACGCTCTGTTTTTGGAATGTGCATCTCAGGAAAATCATGTTTTGCCTCGGCCGCTGTTGTCAGCGCTCCTTCTGCTCCCAGAGAGCAGCTGATTAATCTGCGATCTCGGAGCTGTTAGATATCCATCAAAGGCCTGAGGAGAGGGCCCGCGCTATTGGAACAGTTTAACCACTGATGGCATTATAATTATCTCGCTATCAACTGCAACAAAGCAGCTCGGCAGGAGCGGCTCCGCTTCAACACAGGAGGTCAAGGGAATTATCCGAGCAGGGAAGTGAACGGAGAGCGTGACCTGGCGCCGTGGATTGCCCGTAATTAATGGCATTAATGATTTATAGCGGGGCCGAGCTCTTGTCAGGCCACTGGGTCACACACTCAGCTGGACGGGCCCTGCTGTCCCTTCCCAGAGGATTTGGGCTGGGGGAAGCCTCTGCACCAAACGTAGAGGGCTCCTGGCTCCAGGGGTCGTGGATTTATTTCACACTTGTTGGAATGAAATTCCTCCCTGTGAGGGCGGTGAGGGGATGGGATGGATTTCCCGGAGCAGCTGTGGCTGCCCCTGGATCCCTGGCAGTGCCCAAGGCCAGGCTGGACATTGGGACACTGGAAGTTGTCCCTGCCATGGCAGGGGTGGCACTGGATGGGATTTGAGGTCCCTTCCATCCCAAACCATTCTGGGATTCTGGGATTCCATGATGACCAGAGGGTTCTGCTGATTTGGGACTGGGAAACAGAGAACTGTGGCTTGATCTGTTCTGGATCAGAAGAAACAACACAGGAAATAAGAACAGAAGGAAAAAATCCATCCAGCCTCCCTGCCAGGTCTGGGGAAGGGAGAAAGGCTCGGGTTTGCCATTTCAGCAGGAAGATTCAGCCTGGACATTGTCCTGGTTTAGGACAAATTTGGGAGGAAATCTCTGAATGGGATCCCTCTAGGAAACACATTCAAGCAGTTCCTCCCCCAGCTGGTGCAGGAAAATATTTCCTTGGTGAAAAGTGGAAAAACCTGTTTATTTAACAGGCAGAGCAATTCCCAGCACAAAAATGAATGACACTAAACAGCAGAACCCCTCTCTGCTCCCAAGAGGTGACAAATTCAGCAGAGTCCCTTCCGTGGGTTCAGCCCAGCTCACTCAGGCTGTTCTCATCCCTCCAGAGCTGGGAAATGTCCCAGCCCAGGTGAGCCACAGGTGTGAGCTCCTGCTGCTCCTCTGGGGTTTCAAACAGTTCCAAGAAAAAGGAAAAAACACCAAAAACCACAGTCCAGGGAACTTCTCTGCCTCAGGTAACCAAAAACCAACCAAGAGCCAAGGAGAGCTGTGTGCTGCTGTGCACTGCAGACAGCACAGGCTGTGTGAAGGATGGGGGGAGCCAGGGCAGTCTGTGATAACAAACTCTGCACCTCTGCTCTCCCCCTTCACTCCTGGAACCAGTGTTAAAGCTGCAGAGCTCAATATCCAACACCAACAGAACAGACAACTGGGGATACAGGCATCACAAAGTCACCCCAGGACAGACACACAAACCCCGTTTTTGCCAGGGAGGACAGGGGTGCCTGAGGAAGCAGTTCAGGAGCAGATGGGATGAAAATCCCCCAGGAAGGGGCTGTGTTTGGCCACCCTGGGGACAGAGCAGCTGCCCAGCACCCCCCAGCTCAGCCCCAGTGCTGCTGGTGGCCATGGCTGGTGGCCCTTCCCAGTTCCCTGGGCTGGGGCAGGCACCTTCCTCTGGCCAAAGCCAGACCCATCCCAGCGGGAGCAGCCCAGGGATGAGCCCAGGGCTCCTCTCACCAAATCTGGCCCTGATGCCTTCATTTCCCTTTCTTGGCTCCCCTTTTCCTGCCCCACATCTCCTGGTTTTTCCCCTGGAAGTCCCACCACCCCAGGGCACCTGGGCAGACATTCAGACATTTCTTCTGCTCTCATTCAGCTCAACAAGGGCAGCACCAAGACCAGGAGAGGATTTTGGTGGGTTTTTTTGTTGGTGTTTTTTTTTTCCTTATTAGAAAAAGTTACAATCCTGGCCTGAAGCAAAGCCAGGTTCCTGAGATCCACTTTGTCCCATCTCATTCCTTTCCCCCCTGGATCTCCATGGGTGATCCAGACCCTCTCAGGCTCATCCCACCACCTCACAGAGACCTGTCCCAAACACCAGAGATTTCTGATGCTTGAAACCAGGATCCACCCACTGTCTTCTCCTAGGCATGGCAGGGAGGTCTTGGAACCTGGAAAATCCAAAATCCATGGCTTTGGCCATGGCATCCCCAACTTCCAGCCTGTGCCAAGGCACTGGAGCAGGATGGGCACCAGTTGCTGTCACAAGTTGTGCTGATGTCTCCTTCTTAGCAATAAAAAGAGAAAAAAATAAAGATTTGGATTTTAGGCACTTGGGTTAAAATTTAAGTAAGGAAACACAGGCTGGTTTCCCACCCGAAATGAGAACTCGGGGAGGAAAGAAGGAGGTGAGGATTCCAAACACAAAGACCAAAACCATCAGGAGAGAGAACCAGAATTAGGGGAAAACAAATCAAGAGGAAAAGAAGAAGAGAGATGAAACAGGAAGGAATAAGAGAGAGTGAAAAAAAAAAATCCAAAGTGAAAATAAGCAATCAAAAGGAATAACAAAGGAAAAAGAGCAAACAAAGGAAAACACAGAGAATAAAGGAGCAAGAGGGGACAGGGACGGAGCAAACTCCTGCAGAGAACAAAGAGGGGACGTGAGGCAGCTCAAGACACAAAACTGAGACAAGACAGCACTGAAGACAAAGGGAAAGAGGAACAAAAATAGCACCGAAGTGGAAACATGAAGGGAGTGAAGGTCCCTGGGAGCTGACACGGGGCAGGGGACAAAGCTGAGCTCGAGGCTGAGCCCAGAGCATCCACAGCTCCAGAGCTGCCTCGGCACCCCAGCACAGCCCCGGGCTGGGGAGGGCACGGGAGGGGACACAGGGGACAGCAGAGCCCGGCTGGGGCTGGACAGGGGACAGCTCTGCCCCAGCCACCCTCCGAGGGGGAGCAGCCTCAGGTGCAAGAAACGGCACAAGGAGCCCTGCATCCCATAATGATCCCTGCATCCCATAATGATCCCTGCATCCCATAACGATCCCTGCATCCCATAATGATCCCTGCATCCCATAATGATCCCTGCATCCCATAACGATCCCTGCATCCCACAGTGATCCCTTCTGAGAGCAATGCAGGATTTATCTTTCCAAACAAGCTGTGGATCTGCTGGTGGATAAAACCAGCACTGAGAGATAAAAGAAACAATGGGAAGGATTCCACTGATTGATGAATGGAAAAAGATATTTGCCTTTACAAACAAACTGTAAGTTTGCTGATCAATGAAATTGGATATTGAAAGATGAAAGAAGCAATGGGGGAAAAACCATGAATTCTATAAGAATTAAAAATTAAAAGGGAGGGTTGTACATTAGAGGGGAATCAGTGTATCAGGTGTTTGGGAAGTCTGTGCCTCACAAGTACCTCAGCCATGGGGAAAGAGAGAGGGAAATGTGGATGGGAAATTGGGATAAAAAGGGAGGCTGTGTCCTCCAAAAATTTGAGAAATCCTAGGGAAATGTCCCATGGCCTCTCTCTTTATTCGAATAAAGTAAAAGGTCTCCTCTGTCTCCTTTTTGGACATAAACCTCTGGTGTTTGTTTGATCAATTTTCCTAACACTCCTTTCCATAATGAGCCCTCCTTTCCATAACAATCCACAGTGATCCATCCCTCCCTTCCCTGAGCTGTGCTGTCCTGCCCCTCCTCCCTGTGGGCTCCCACTGTGAGTTTGGGGTCCAGCTGGCTCCAAAGCAGCTGTGCCAGGGCCAAGGGCAGCACTGGAGCTGCTGCCACCTCTGGGGTAGCACCTCCCAGAAAGGGAAAACATCGCTGTGGGAGCGACATGGGTGGGGGTGGGACCCAGCCCAGCAGTGATAAGGGCAGGGCAGGAGTTCCCCCAAGATCCCATGGAGCAGCTGGGCCCCTCAGCCCCTGGAGCTGCAGAGGGGAGTGGAGACCCCTGGCAGCCCCTGGAGAGCCCCTCTGGAGCACGGGGGGTGTCCCAGGGGAAGCTGCTCCCCCCTGGAGCTCCTTCAGGAGCTGTGGCCCATGGGGGGTCCACGCTGAAGGACTTTATCCTGTGAGAGGGACCCCAGGGTGGCTCAGGGGTGTGAGCAAGGATCCACAGGCAAAGTGTGATGGACCAGCCCCCATCCCACCCCATCCCATCCCATCCCATCCCACCCCACCCCACCCCACCCCACCCCACCCCACCCCACCCCATCCCATCCCATCCCATCCCATCCCATCCCATCCCATCCCATCCCATCCCATCCCATCCCATCCCATCCCATCCCATCCCATCCCATCCCATCCCATCCCCATCCCATCCCATCCCATCCCCATCCCATCCCATCCCATCCCATCCCATCCCATCCCATCCCATCCCATCCCATCCCCCTGCACTGCCTGGAATGACAGAGCTGGGAATGACTGAGTGAAGGTGAGCCTGGCCAACAAGGTTATTTGGGTTTGCCTCTTACTACCCACCCCATTTGTAATTGTGATTAATCAAATTATTGTTCCCCAAATCAGTATCCTGCCCATGATGGTGCCTGGTGAGTGCCCTCTCCCACTCCAGGAGCTTTGCCAGGTGGTTTTCTCCCCCTGCCATGCTATGGAGGGTGGCTGGGAGCAGCTGGGTGCCAAGGCCATGCCCACCACAGCTCTCCCAGCTCAGCCTCAGGAGCTCCTGCACTGCCAAGGATCCCTGGGCTCTGCCTTGCACCCCGAGCTGCATTCCTGGGCCAGTTTTCCAAGGATGAGGCTTCAGGCACTTCCTCCAGGGTGGGGAACCCTGCAGGAAACCACTCAGCTCCTTGTGGGAGCTTGGGAGGCTGGAAGGATCCTTGTGGTGGCTCTTCCTCTCAAAATTCCACCTGCTGCCACTGGATTGGTGCTGGGTGCAGTTGTGCAGCTCAGCCCAGCCCCGTGTTCTCCTCTGGATCATTTCCCCCAGGCTTGGATTTCCAAGAGCACAATCAGAAATTAATTCCTGCCTGAGCTCTTGCCCATAACAATAAAATCTGGAATTACAACAGTCAGGAAAGACATTTGGAGAGCCCTTACCCCTCATGCCTCCAAGCCACCAGATGGGGCTAAAATAAGAATTCCTCCTGTGGAAAGCTCCCAGGGTTATCCCATCTCTCTCCCTGTTCTGTGCCTTCTGTTGGAGGAACAACTCTTGGCCCAGAGGATCAGGGTGGCTGCTCCAGATAGTGAGGCCTGAATGGCTTCAAAAGGAATATTTGGCACTGCAGGAGCCCCTCAGCTTGTTCCTTTCCCACTGCCCTGAGCACAGCCAAGCTCAGCTCCAAGTGGGACCCAAAGCACCTGGGCCAAATTCCCAGCTGGGGTTTGCAGGAGTGACCCAAACCAGCAGGAAATGGCACTGACCCTGTTCCCTGCCATAAATGCCCACCTGAGCCCTTCCTGGGATGAGATGGGCAGTGTTGGCACACTCATCCCCTGGGGTGTGACAGGACCTGCCTGCTCCTGGCAGGATTCCCTGGGTGGCTGGAGGTTGCTGGGCTCTGAAACTCCTCATTTCTGCTGGATTTTATTTGGTTTGGTTTTGTTGCCATCAAAAGGCACAGGTGACATTCCCAAACCAGCAATGTCAACTTCCCTGAACTCCTGAGACAGCTCAAGAGCTCCCCTGGCTCCAGGGGATTCTGTGGCTCCTGTCTGCAGGAAAACTTAAAGCCATCATTAATTTTTTTGATTTATAAGAACAATGATTCCAGGAACTACCTGGCCCCAACACTCAGGATCAGCCACCCCACAAGGTCTTGGCCTTGCAGTAAAATGAGCTCAGCCTCCCACATTTCTCAGCTGGAAGAGTTAATTTCTGTCCCTAAAGTAGTGCAAAGTCTTTCTGATGTTTAAAGGATCATTTAAGTTGGCAGTGCCAGGGGAGAGGCCTCAATCCTTCATCCCAGTGTCCTTGGAAATCCAGCTGAGACTCCTAATGGCCACAGATGCTTTTCCCAGTCCCAAGCCAAGCAAGGATGGCTTCCCATGTGTGAAGAGGAGCTGCAGAGCTCCCAGTGCCTCGTTCCAGCCTGCAGTGCTCAGCTCCATGGCCATTAGCCCTGGATCAGTGCCCAGATTGCTCCGTGCCCAAGCAGAGGCTTTGCCATTGGGAGTCCATGGATTCAACTTTCAGCTCAGAAATGAGAGTTTAGTGTCATTTGAGGGTTTAGGGAGAACCTTCTGGAAGTTCTGCTCTCTGTCCTGGGCAGAGCAAGAGTCCCTGTGGCCTCCAGAGGGTCGTGGTCAATGGCTCAGAGTCCTGCTGGACATCAGTGACCAGTGGTGTCCTCAGGGTCACTTTGGGGCCACTGGTATTTAAATATCTTCATCAATGACACACGAAGGGACCAAGGGCACCCTCAGCAGGTGACACCAAGCTGGGAGTGCAGTGACACCCCTACAGGACAGGGCCAGCCAGAGGGACCTGGACAGCTCCAGAATTGGCCCTTGGGAATCTCAGGAGGTTTAACAAGGCCAAGTTCAAGTTGGAGCAGGCCCCAGGATCAATCCAGGCTGGGATGAGCAGCTGGAGCAGCTCTGGGAGAAGGCCCTGGGGTTGCTGTGGGTGACACTGGACATGGCCCAACCCAGGATCCCCAGCCCTGGGCTGATCCCAGGGTGGGCACAGGGGAGGGATTGGGATTCTGCCCCTGTGCTCAGGTGAGACCCCACCTGCAGAGCTGCCCCAGCCCTGGCCCAGCACAGCAAGGACCTGGAGCTGCTGGAGAGATGCAGAGGAGGCTCCAGGATGAGCAGAGGATGGAGCAGCTCTGCTGGGAGGAAAGGCTGGCAGAGCTGGGATTGTTCAGCTGGAGAGGAGAAGCTTTGGGCTGAGCTCAGTGTGACCTTGCAGGACCTGAAGGAGCTGCAGGAAAGATGGAGAGAGACTTTGGACAAGGGATGGAGGGACAGGACACAGGGAATGGCTCCCACTGCCAGAGGGCAGGGATGGATGGGATATTGGGCAGGAATTGTTCCTGTGAGGGTGGGCAGGCCCTGGCACAGGGTGCCCAGAGCAGCTGTGGCTGCCCCTGGATCCCTGGCAGTGCCCAAGGCCAGGCTGGACACTGGGGCTTGGAGCAGCCTGGGACAGTGGAAAGGCACTGGATGGGCTTTAAAGTCTCCCCAACCCAGGCTGTTCTGGGATTCCATGATTCTGTCTGCTCTGAAGCAGACTGAGCAGTTTTCCAACATGGATCTTGCCCCTGGGAAAGCCCTGAGGGTGTAAAATGCTCCCCACAAGGGCTCAGGTTTCCATCCTGTGCCATCCTGCAAGAGCCCTGTGGTTCCAAAGCCCAGCAGGGCTGGAGGTGCCCCCTGCCCAGGTGACCCTCACCTGGGTGTCCTCACCTGTGCCCCAGCTCAGGGAGGAGCTGCTGCTCCCTTTGGTTCCACGGGGCCCCCACAGAAACCCTTCCCTCCCACCCAGGAAAGCACCAGCCTGGTGTTCAGGAGAACACGGATGGAAGGATGGGTTCAAGGAGTGCCCCGAGCTCCAGGGGACGTTCAGGAACGTTTGGGGACACCCAGCCTGGGCTCAGGAATGCAAATGATGCTTCATTGACCACATGACATCTCTTTCCAGAGTGTAACTGTTATCCTGGGGAATGGCAGCAGCAGGGATGCAATGGGAGTTCTTCTGTGCCCACCATCTCTCTTGATCTTCATTTCCATTTCTTTTAAAAATGCAAGTTTCATTAAAACAGCAGCACTTTTCTATTAAATGAGTAAGGGAGAGGAATGACTGCCTCTGTATCTCAGCAGCAGAGAATCTTTTGAAAATCACTCAAGAGGCAAGGCTCAAATCAGATATTTAATAAGACTAACTTGGAGATCACTTCTTAAAGCAATTAACAGATGATTAGAGATAAGCGAGATGCAACAACGAGACCCAGATCTCAGACAGATTTCTCCGGGGTGGGGGTGCAGCCCCGGGGTCACCCTGCAGTCACAAACGGTGTCAGGACAGAATAGCAGAGGAAATTCCCACTTTTTTATTTCAGCCTGATTTTGCTCCTGACCGTTTCCAGTGGTTTGGAAGCTGCAGCTGGAGCAGGGAGAAGGGACCAACACCTCCCTGGGGATCTGCCCCAGCTGAGGGTCCTGGAGCCCAGGGTTCATCTCCACCTTCCTTGTGCTCAGTCAGGGGCTGCTGTTCCTTCTGGAGCACGAAGGAAAGGCAGGTCTGAGCCTGAACATTCCAAAGGGTCCCAGAGCTCAGCAGCAGCAGGATCCTCATGGCCCGGGTGTCCTGTGCCACTTGGCACGGGGACAGGGACAGGCAGGGACCGGGACAGAGCCAGCCCTCCTGGCCAGGGGCTCAGCACAGGCAGGATGGAGCCAGGGAGCAGCCACACAGCACATCCAGTCCTGCTGCAGGAGCACAGGAGCGCTGGGCCACCTCGCCCCACCACTGTGACATGTGACAAAAGCCATCTGCTGCCACCCTGGGCACTGGCAGGGCTCGAGCTGGGCTGAATGACAGCACAGGCGACATCCAGGGCCTGTCTGGCTGCTTATCCTGACCCACACAGGCTCCCCCCTCCAATGTCTGCTGTGTTTAAGGGCGTTTTACCAGCTGGACCAGAGCTGTGGGGTCTCAAAGCCCTCAGGGTTTCCTGGAGTCACCAGGAAATTGCTTCTCTTAGAAGGCAGCAACAAAGGCAAGGGGAGCTGGCTCATGCATCCACAGACTTGTGGTCATATCGGGTTTGGAAGTGCTCAAATTTATTACACAAGAGATGATGCAACAGCGAAAAAGAGAGCAAAATTCTACATTGACTCTCTACTCTGCAAGTCAGGACAACGAAGAGGTTTTACTTCATTAAGGAAGGCAGGGGAAAAATCAGAGACAGCCCCAGTGGTTGAGGGAGCCTTGTAAAGCCTAAATGAATAATCAGTCCTAGGTGATGCTCGTTGCTGTAGAAGGAACAATGAAATAGATCTGCTTCTGTTCAATAAATTACTAAAACATCAGTTATAAACCTGCTGCATGGCATTGGAAATTCAGCTCGTTCAACATCCAGGGAGCTTCATCCTGATGCAAATGGAAGACAGGCATGAGTGCTCTGCAGCAAAGGACTCTGTGCACATCCCAGCTTGGGAAACATATTTACACATACATCTCATATATTAATCTATTTTAGTGTACCCTAGCCAGAGGGCAGCCACAAAGAGGATTATTGTGGGAGAAGGACAGGAGATGGGCTGGTTTCTCCTCCCTGCTGAGCAGAGCCTGTGTCCATCCACGTGCAGCAATTCTGCAGGATCGTGTTTCCCTTTTCCAGGCAGCCACAAGTCAGGATCCTGAGCAGAGGTCTCCCAGGTGGATTTGGTAGCCAAGATTTGGTAGCCAGGATTACTGTGAGCCAAAAATAAATTAGCTGAGATCCCTCCACCAGCCTGAAGTGACTTCAGGGCCAAGAATCTCAGCCAAGCTGCCATTTGTTGGTGCCTTGGCCTCCCTCCCTCTCCTCCACAGCTCAGGAAGAGCTGCAGTGACTCTGGGGGGACCTTGGCCAGGCCTGACCAGGCAGGACAGGGGTGCTGAAACCTCAGAGAACATTCCTGCTGTCACCCAGAAGGGCAGGCAGACACCCCAGGTCATTCCCAAGGGGAACCCTTTGGGCTCTCCAGAGGGAGGTGCTGGTTTGGCCAGCAGTGTGTGGGTGATGGGGAGGGGGGCAAGGGGAGGTCAGGGGGTTTATTCCATTGCATTTTTTTGGGTAACTTCTGTGATTAAGGGTTAGAAAGATGCCTGGGAGCTGCTGGGCTGTTTTGCTTCTCCAAAACTCAGGGAAGGGGCTGCTGGATGCAGGGGCAGGAAAGGGAACAGGGAACAAGGACCCAGCAAAACACCATGTCCTTCAAACTCAGCTCCTTTGGGGCTTGGAAACCTTTTCCTCTCCCAAGCTGCCCAGTTTCCACACTTGCCAGGCAGGTCTGTGCAGGGTGGTGGTGCAAACCTCCCCAGCCCTTTGGGAGAGCTTGGAGTTGTGTGGGAAAGCAGAAATTCCCTGTCAGTAAAAGCTCCCAGACTGCCCCAGCTCATGACAGCCACTCCAGCAGGGAATGTGGCACCTCTTGGAGTGCTGGCCAGGGGGAAGAGCAGTTCTGAGCCAGCTCCACACAGCTGGGATCAGCTGGGGGAGACTCACAAATGGGAAAAGTAAAGCCACAAACGCCCATCTCCCCCAGGTCCTCTCCTAGGAACACGAATAAAGCTCTGGTTGATGTTCCATCCTTTCCAAAGGAGTCCACGTGGATCAGTCCTCGGCAGCCGTGGCTCAAGTCAGACTCCCCTGACTCTTTCAGCCTCTACTTGATGAAGTTTTTAATTGTCCACCTCTGCCCTGTGCAGCTGCGAAGGATGAGGTCAATGCCAGCCATGCCCCTGTTCTCCACCTCCAGGCACCGGCCTGTCCCCTTGTTCAGGATGGCTCCGTTCTGCAGGCACAGAAGATGGGAAAAGATGGAAAAATGAAAATATTAATTGCCTGGGAAGCAAACCAGGACCAGGAGGGCAGCCCTGGGCACTCAGCTGGGTGGGAATGCAATTCAAACAATAAAATAATTCCCCGAATAAATGGAATGAGCACCCCTTGTCCCTGACAGCACCCAAAGGACACCTGTAACCTTTAAATCCCACAGCTGCTGGGAAGTGGGACACTTCTGTAAAAGCTGTATTATTTATATTCTACTTTGGGACAAAAGATCAGACATAACCAGATCCACCTTTCTGCTACCAGAGAGGAAACCTTTGATTAGAAATTGTCCTGAAATGCTGCCCTGATCCCTCTTCACCTCCTCCCTCTGCCCCAGCACCTGGAATTTACTGTCCCATGGCACCGTCTCCCCTTTGTCCCACCCCACCCCACGGGCTGTGTCCCACGCAGGGTTTGGGAGGCAGAGGAGCCCCCCGGGGCAGCCCCAGACACACCTGGATGAAGTTCCAGCGTTTGTGGAGGCTGCTCTTGACCTTGTCACAGTCCAGCAGCTGCGGGAAGCGGCTCTTGCCCGTGTCCACCAGGCAGCGCGTGTCGGGCAGCAGCGTGGTGGTGCCCAGGGCCCCCAGGTGCAGGAAGCCCTCCTTGGTGTACCGGGCCAGCTGGGGACAGGGGGACAGCAGGGACACCTCAGAGCACTGGCACAGAGCGACAGAGGAAAGGACAACACAGAGCCCCCGGAAAAATTCTGTGGGGATGCAGCGGGGAAGCAGAGATGGAAGGGACAAATCCCAACTTTCTCCAGCCTTTTATCCCTATTTGGGTTTGTTTTTTTCAGATGCAGGTGAACAACTAAGACACAATATCTTAGGCTGCAATACAGGATGTGACAGCAGTTTGTATTCTGTCCCCATGTGTTAACCCAGCTGGGGCAGTGATCCTGATCTCTGTGCAGATATCCTCTGCTAATGGGCCATGTGTTAACCCAGCTGGGGCAGTGTTCTTTCCACAGCCCATCCTCCCTCCAGGAGATCTCTCCTGTTCATGGCCATGCAGTCCCAGGGCAGGGCTGATCAAATTCCATCATCCCATTGGGAGATGCTCCAGCCAGGGGCAGGAGCCAAACATTTCCTACCCAGATCAAAGCTGAGATTTGGAACAGCAGAGCAGCCTTTTCCCACTGGATCCCAGAGGACAAGAGCTCCCAGACCTTCCTACAGGATCACTGCTTCAACAAGAACACTTCACTGGACTGCTACCACCACCCTGATTAGAGAGGTGTCAGGTTGGATTCTGACTCTGGCAGTGCTTTTCTTTTCTCCTAATGCATGTAATTTTTTTTTCCTATTAAATTGTATTTCTGATGTGGAGTCTCTTACTGGTTTTGCTTTCAAACCAATACACACAGGAAGGAGTAGGAAGAATTCCAAGCCTTAAACCCCTCCTGGAGCAGACTCCTGCAGCCTCCTGGAATGCTGTGGGATGGGGCAATGGATGGTATTCCCTGCATTCCAGCTGGCTGGCTGGTCCTGCTGGCCCAGCTCCTGGCGTGCTGGGTGAGCCAGCCTTGGCTGGGCTGGTGCCCCTGCGTGCCTGGCACAGCCCCCAGGGCTCCAACCAGGCCCAGAACTGGAATGGGAGCCTGGATCTGCCCCACAGCTCAGCCCTTGGGAAAGGCTCAGGATTGCAGTTACCCCCCCATTCCCATGGGATCCAGCTGCCCACAGCTCCCAGGGACTGCCCAGAACTCCCAGGGGATGCAGGATTGATCCTCTGGGATGGAGCAGCAGGCAGGGATAATGCCCTTGGGGACATGGGCATACAAAGGACTCCTCCATTTCAAAGAATGCCACCAAAATCTTTCCCTAAACACATTTAAATTCTGGAGTGAGGAGAAAGGAATGCCAGTGTCCTGCCTTTCATAGTTCAAGGGAAAGATCTCCACAGCTGCTTATTTAAATTATGAATCAGGCCATTATCCAGCAGACAAATAAGGAGGATTCAGCACATTAATTAACTGAGCATATCTGTGACCCAGATGCCAGGGAAGAGGCAGTTAATCCCAGTGGGTGTTTGGGTTATCTGGGCTGTAATAATTAAACACTGGAAATCAAGTTAAAACAATGTAACAGAGTTGGACTGCAGCTCACAACCCCAGGTCCAGTCAGGGCCCGGCTCCCTTGGGCTGGGCCTGGCTCTGCTCCCAGGTAATGCTGGAGTTACCCCTGGAGTGAAAATGTGAAATCAAATCAGGCCCTGAGCTCCTCACAATTCCCTGATGTTCATTGGCCAGGTGTTCCCCACAGGAGGGGTCAGGAGCAGCTCAAACCTTGATCACAGAATCATGGAAAGGTTTGGGTTGGAAGGGACATTAAAGCCCATCCAGTGCCACCCCTGCCCTGGCAGGGACACCTTCCACTGTCCCAGGCTGCTCCAAGCCCCAGTGTCCAGCCTGGCCTTGGGCACTGCCAGGGATCCAGGGGCAGCCACAGCTGCTCTGGGGGTAAAGCTGCCCCATCATCATCCTCCCTGGGCAGGATGTGCCTTTCTGTCTCCAGAGGCTTTTGCAAGACAGAATCACAAAATCACAGAATCACAGAATATCCTGAGTGGGAAGGGACCCCCAGGGATCACCCAGCTCAGCTCCCAGCCCTGCACAGACACCCTAACAATCCCACCCTGGGCATCCCTGGCAGCTCCTGCAGCTCTGGCCTGGGGGCCGTGCCCATTCCCTGGGGAGCCTGGGCAGTGCCCAGCACCCTCTGGGGGAAGAACCTTTCCCTAAAATCCAGCCTGAGCCTGCCCTGGCCCAGCTCCAGCTGTCCCCTGGGTCCTGTCCCTGTCACACAGAGCAGAGATCAGAGCTGCCCCTCCTTTCCCATCATGAGGACGATGTACCCGTGATGAGTCTCGCCTCAGTCTCCTCCAGCTGAACATTCCAAGTGCCCTCAGCTGCTCCTCAAATGCTTCTCCTCAAGACCCTTCCCCATCCTGTGGCCTCCTCTGGATGTGTTGATGAGCCAAGCCTTGAGCCCCACCGTGCTCTCAGCCTGGCAGAGGGGTTCCAACCATGCAGCTCATCTGAACTGGCACCTGAGCACCAAACTGAGAGCAGAGGAAGGACATGGAGGACATGGAGGTGGTGGAGCCAGGTCAGAGGAGGAGCTTGAAGGTCAGGGATTGGAATCTATGGAGCCAGGCTGGGAAAGCTGGGCTTGTGCACTTGGACAAGAGGAGGTTGTGTGGAGACCTCAGAGCACCTTCCAGGCTCTGGGGGGGTTCCAGAGGAGCCAGAGAGGGACCCTGCATCTGGAACTGGAGTGACAGGGCAGGGGGAATGGGGTCAGACTGATGGAAAGCAGGTTTAAATGGGATCCTGTGAGGGTGGGCAGGCCCTGGCACAGGGTGCCCAGAGCAGCTGTGGCTGCCCCTGGATCCCTGGCAGTGCCCAAGGCCAGGCTGGACACTGGGGCTTGGAGCAACCTGGGACAGTGGAAGGTGACCCTGACATGGCAGGGGTGGCACTGGATGGGCTCTAAGGTCCCTCCAATCCAGACCATCCCATGATTCTCTGATGACACTTCTTGTCTTGCAGGAAGGAAAAGTTGCATAAAGGCAAAGACAAAACAGAGACAGACTAACCCTGGCTGTCACAGAGGCAGAAATGACCCAGATGTTCCAAATGGGCAGTGCCAGTGCCCTGCCATCCCCTGTCCCCTCTGGGAAGGAGCGTGCCAGACTCTCCCCGTTGAGATGGCTTTGGCAGCCTGTCCCCACACAGCTGGCCCAGTGGCCACAGGGCACCAGGATCTCTGCTCTGACATGTTATTGCCCAATGTGCTGGGAAAAGTAACTAGAGCACAAATACAATCCTTGTCTGGGAAGGGAGAGGGGCAGGGCTGTGGGGACGAGCTGCAAAACCAACAGGGATGTGAGGCAGGAAATGCATCTGGCAGAGTGAGATCTGTGCGGGAAACAGAGGGGAAAGGTTGGGCCAGCACAGAGCCTGAGCCCCTCACCAAACACAGCACGGCCTCAGCAGCAGCAACTGCAGCCCCCAGGCCAAATCTGAGGGGGATTATCCCCAAAAGATCCCATCTAACTCCTGAGTGCAAGTCCCAGCATGCTCCTAGGACATTAATGGGATTTTCTCCTTTCGGGATGTCTGTAGAGAATCACAGGATGGTTTGGCAGGAAAAGAGGCTTTAAGGATCATCTTATTCCACCCCCTCCCACTGTCCCAGGCTGCTCCAAGCCCTGCCCAGCCTGGCCTTGGGCACTGCCAGGGATCCAGGGGCAGCCACAGCTGCTCTGGGCACCCTGTGCCAGCCCTGCCCACCCTCACAGGAACAATTCCTGCCCAATATCCCACCCATCCCTGCCCTCTGGCAGTGGGAGCCATTCCCTGTGTCCTGTCCCTCCATCCCTTGTTCCCAGTCCCTCTCCAGCTCTCCTGGAGCCCCTTCAGGCTCTGGAAGTGGCTCTGAGCTCTCCCTGGAGCCTTTCCTTGCCCAGGTGAGCACCCCCAGCTCTCCCAGCCTCTCCTCACAGGAGAGGTTAATTCCAAGCTTTAATTCCTCTTTTGTTCTTTTGCTCCTCTCCAGAGGGAGCTGGGGCCCCAACCCAGCCTGGGACAGGACAAGAAACAATGGAAGGACCAAGACAAAGGACCAAAGGAAAATAGTCTAAAACTACTCCCAAGCCAAGCATTTCAAAGTGGTTCAAACTGATGAGGTTTTTAACCCCTTCATCAGGTTGAGTGGCCCAAAGCCACATCCCCTGCCAGAGGCACTGACTGACACCAGCCCCTGGAACATCCTTCCATAAAACCTCATCCAGGAAACTGCACCTGGCCATGCTCCCACCTTCAGCTGTCCCTGGGAGGAATCCCAGGATCTCTGGGGCTGGAAAATCCCTCCCAGACCATGGAGTCCAAGCTGTGCCTGATCCTCACCCTGTCCCCAGCCCAGAGGACTGAGTGCCACATCCAGCCCTTCCTTGGGCACCTCCAGGGGCGGAGATTCCCTTTCAGTGAGAAATTTCCTCCCATATCCAATCTAAGCCTCCCCTGGCCCAGCCTGAGGCCGTTCCCTCTCCTCCTGTCCCTGTTCCCTGGAGCACAGCCCGACCCCCCCGGCTGTCCCCTCCTGTCAGGGAGTTGTGCAGAGCCACAAGGGCCCCCCTGAGCCTCCTTTTCTCCAGGCTGAGCCCCTTCCCAGCTCCCTCAGCTGCCCGAGGGCTGGGGCTGATCCCCCCTGGCAAAGCTGCCCCTCCAATCCATCTCCTGTGACTGTGATTTCTGGCTGGCTGCATCTCAGGGATGGCAGAAAGTTAATTAGACATCCCAGCACCTGGGAAATAAAAGCCTTGATGACCTTCATTGACTCTATTGGAAAATAATTTCGGGTTGTTTAGCTTCCCTTCTGCTCTGAGCAGACCATCAATTAGCAGCCATCAGTAAAATGTTCAGAATTTGCCTTTTACCACGATTTAATCTGATTAAAGGGTGCTGTTTCGTCACCCCTGCTCCTTCCGTGTCCCCCATGAGCTCAGTATTGATGGCTTTGTCCTCAACTTCTGCTGCTTAAATGGGCAAAACATATTTTATCCTATAATTAAATGAAATGCTCTGCTGGGTGAACATTATCTTAAGTTTTATAGCATTATAGTGCTTTCTATCACCTTAATATATCACCATAGCTGTGTCACTGCAATGAGCTATCGCTGCATTATTAGTGTAATACATCATTACAGCAAGGTGCTTCCATGAGGGATTGCCTCAAAGATGAAGCCATCAAGCAGGAAAAAAAATCCATCAGCAGCCTCAACATAATTACAGGATAAAAGGATGATGATGGAATCTCATAATGATTTGACCTGGAAGTGAATGGAAGCAGGGAGAACAGAAGGCTGAAGGGAAAAGAAGAGAAAAATCTCCAAAATTTTACTCAGTGAGGGATGAGTGAGTAAAGGCAAGATGTCATCTGCATTCAGAGCCACCACCCTGAACTGCATCCAGGCTGAGCTTAAACCCACGGGCAGGCACAGGAGAGAGCAGAAACTGGGGACAGGACACGAGGCCCTGAATGGCACAAATCCCTCCTGGCAGATCCAGCACTGCCTCTCTCCCAGCTGGGCTGGGACCCACAGGCACAGGGACGGGTGGGACTGGATTCAGGAAGAGGAAGGGCTTCCAAGGAAATCCCACCAGCCCTGGTGTGGCAGGGAACAGGAGCCAGGGCCCCACTGTCCTGGGGATGTGACAGTGACAGTGCCAGCAGGAGCCCACACCTTCCCCTCCCTCATTCCTGCCAAGGCTGGCAGTGAAGTCATTTCTTTATTCTGAAACAAAGAATGTCTGGGATGTCAAAATGTCTGGGATGGGCCCCAGGATCAAGGAGAGAAAGGGGGATTTTAGGACACCACGTGTGCTCTGGGATGTGAGCAACTCAAAATGAGCTCAACAATTCCTTGTGGGGTTTCATACACATACAAATAAACAAAATTGTAATATATATATATATATACAAAGCAGAGTTTCCATTACTTCTAATTCCAGTCCCAGCCATAAATTACAACCTGCAGCCCAGTTAATTAAACAGTTGTAGGGAAAGTCCAATTTCCTTCATGGTGCCACAAAGGCCATTCCCAAGCTTCTGCACTCACTGATAGCTGCTTAAAACCAGCATTTTCCAGGAGTTTCACTAATTGGATGTATCATGAAACAAAGGAACAGCCAAGAACTGGCTCTCAGCTGAAGAGGGAAGGGACAATGTGGAGAGGGAAGATCAGGAAGGATGAAATGGGCAAGCTCCAGGCAGCCAGCAAAATCTGACTTCTGAACATCAGGTAGGGAAAGAAAACATTGTTAAGATGAATCCCAATAACACTGAGGAAAAAATAAATAAGCTGTTCTCAACCATCCATCCTAAAGCCCAGGGTCAGCAGCCAATGTCAGCCCAATCCAGTTTCTCACACAATAATGCACTTAAAGGCTCACATTTCCAGCCACAAAGTGCAAAAGGCACTTGGTGCCATTTAAGAGAAAAATGGGGTGTTTGAGCAAGGGCAGGTTCTGTTTAGCAGGGACTCCATCAGCCCCAGGGACTGATCTCTGTTTAAGGCAGGGGTAACCCAAAGTGGGATTTTCTCCACCCCACAGCTGGTTCCCAGCTCCCCAAGTTCCCCCTCGGGCTCAGATGAACTCTGGGATCAGTCCAGGGTGACTCTGGAGTGAGAACAGGATTTTTATGCTTTTCCATTCCTTGAACTGTACAATTCTTTTAGCTGAAAATGAACCTCCTTGAGCCTGCTGGGCCCCAGATGTTCCAAAACTTTTGGAGAGGCAAAATGAGTGCTGGAAAACAAATTCCAGCTAAGCTGAAATGGCTCATTACCACAGCACTAATTGTTTTCTTCTCCCCATTAGTCTGGGTTTATTCTGCTGGGTGGAAGAGAAGTAATCCCACAAGGGGCTGGGCTGGAAGGGACCTTAAAGATCACCTTACTCCAACCTTCCACTATCCCAGGTGCTCCAGCTCCCATCCAGCCTGGACTGGGGAAGGAAATACTCAGATTGTGTCCATGATTATTGTTATTTAACTTTGTCTGGAAAATTTTACTTTAAATTACAAATTTCAGGTTTGTTAGTTTTTTTGGTTTTTTTTTTTTTTTGGGTTTCAAATTGCAAAAATCTCAACTTTTCAACGTTTCCAAATTACAAATATTTCCAATTTCTTTCAAGGCTTTTCCTTGCAGCTCTGGCAGGATTCCGGGAATCCAGAGGAGGAGCAGCTGGGGAAACTCCCGAGGTGTTTTTAACCCTGGAGAGCGAAGGCACAGCCACAATGCACAGCCCCAGGCTGTCCCCTGTCCCCTGTGGTGGCACCTGGCCGTGGCAGTGCCAGCTCACCTGTGGGCCCCAGCCATGGCACGGGTACAGAATTGCTGTGTGGTTCTCCTGCGGGCCCTGGTCCAGGCACACGTCCTTGGCTTTGTTGTTCCGCAGCTGGCAGGGAAAAAATGGGCAGAGTTCAGGGACAGAAGGGGCAGAGTTACAGCAGAAAAAGGGCAGAGCTGTGGCACAAAAAATGGCAGAGTTGTGGCAGAAAAAGGGGCAGAATTATGGCACAAAATTAGCAGTGTTATAACACAAAAGGGGCAGAGTTACAGCAGAAAAAGGGCAGAGTTATGGCACAAAAAGGGGCAGAATTATGGTAGAAAAGTGGCAGAGTTAGGCACAAAATGGAGTGGAATTATGGCAGAAAAAAGGAAGAATTATGGCACAAAAGTAGAGTTATGGCATAAAAGGGCAGAGTTATGGGAGAAAAGGGGCAGAATTAAGGTATAATAGGGCAGAATTATGGCAGAAAAATAGAATTATGGCACAAAAGGGCAGAGTTATGGTAGAAAAAGGGCAGAGTTAAGGCACAAAGGGGGCAGAGTTAAGGTATAAAAGGGGCAGAGTTATGGCAGAAAAAGGGCAGAGTTATGGCACAAAAATAGAGTTAAAGCATAAAAGGGCAGAATTAAGGTATAAAAGGGCAGAATTATGGCAGAAAAATAGAATTATGGCATAAAAGGGCAGAGTTAAGGGACAAAAGGGGCACAGTTAAGGCACAAAAAGGGGCAGAGTTAAGGTATAAAAGGGGAAGAGTTAAGGTATGAAAGGGCAGAGTTAAGGCCCTCTCTTATCAGAGACAAGCACCAAACTGATGCTCAGTTTCCTCTCCACCCTCTCTACCTCTCAGTGCTGTAACATCAGGAATAATCAGGCAAAGAAAACTTTCAGAGCACTAAACCTTCCTTTAAACCCAGGGCTAATGATGAGTGGTTTTGTGTAATAATCCCCATTCCAAGGAGCAATGTCCCTGGCTGTGTTTGGTCATGGGTGCTGGGGATAAACCCAGGTTTAGGCTGCCAGAAGCCTCAAATCAATGCAGAACCCCTCAGATTTCAGTGAAAGCTCAAAGTGCTCAACAAGGCAGGGAGAAAAGCCCAACTCAAACAAGGATCACCTTGGAATCATCACATCCTTGGTCCAGCTGGGCTTTTTTCCAACCCAAACCATTCTGAAATTTCATTTTCTATGAAAATAGATTTTTTTTGGGAGGTTTTAGCTTGAAGTAACTTTCATAACAAATCTTTCCTAAAATGAATAACCCATCTGGAGTGCCCAGGCTTCAAGGAGCCTACTCCAAGTGCCTCTACTCCATCAATTCCATTGCAGCAGAGTATTTGTTATTAGTTCCCATAAATGACTCTTTCTATATCCCCAGAATGGTTTCAAAGCCAGCAGAGATTGAATTAAGTCCCCTTTTTTTATCTTGTCCTTAAGCTGTTGTGACAAGGCACTGAATCCTCCCGAGACCTTGTCAGGAATTAGGCTGAGTTTAAGTCACAGGGTTTTAGAAGATGCCTGTGTATTAAAAATACAAACACAGCTGCTTAATCCGTGGAATCAATGGGAAATATGGATAATTTCAGTCAATTCACTAAATGATGTATTAACATCTTTTACTTTATACAGTCTTCAACATCAGCAGAAAATCCCCAAACTGGTTTTTAGAAGAAACTGGGAGCAGATTTATACAAATGTAGATAATTACACAGGAAAAGGTCAGTTTTCATTCAGACTCCTCTCCTTTGAGGCTGTTTCTCATCAGGGATTATAAATATTAGCAGGCTGAGTTAAGGGACTAAATTACCTCTCCATAAGCAATGGTGTTGTTGTATCTCCTCATTTCTGGATAAACATGGTCCAGGTACCACTGGAAATTTTTACACTTCAGGCTTTTCCTCAAGGCTTTCCTTTCAGAAACATCCCCAATGTCAATTCCTGGATTCTGAAAAACAACAGGAGGACATCAGTGAATGGTCACACTTCCAAAAAAATGGTAAAATGAAAGTATTTCACTGAGCTTTGAGATCCTTTCCAAACTGCCTGGGAAGTGCCCATGGTTGAGTAGTTCCAGGAATTCTTGGATGTGTGTCCAGGGCTGAAATCATCAGAAGAAGATGCCATGGCAAGAGGGGGACACCAACTTCTCTGTCGGGTTTTGAGGGCCCCCTTCATGGGCTGATGCTGGACAGGCTTTGGTCCTCGGGGATAATTTAAAAAAGAGGAGCCAAAGGGAGAGGAAAAGATTTGGAGGAAAGTTGGGAAGTGCAGTGAAACAGTGGGGAGTCTTCTCTCAATTCCCTTGGGTTTGGATCCATCTGACAAAGATTGATCTGTATTTTTGAACAAGGTCTTTTTAAAAGATTTCTCCTCCTGCTTGGGTTCTGAGGCACAGGACCTCCAGGAGAATTTAACAGCAAGTGGATATCAGGATTTAAAAGATGGAAATGCAAACCCTGGCTGGGCACTGAGCACCAAAACCTTCCCTGACCTCACTGAGACACAACCCAGAGGAAGGGAGGGGCAAAAGGTGTAAAATAAATGAGAAAAGAATGAAGGAAAGAGAGAAAGGTTTAAGATTCAAATAACAGCAGAGGCAGACAGCTGAGAATAAAGGAAAAAAATTGCATGAGAAGAAAAGTTGAGGCTGAACCTCAGCAAAACCTCTTGGCAATTTGGGCAATTCCAGGGTGGAATGGTCTCCCTGGAGACAGGGCAGAACCCCACTGTTCCTGCAGACAAGAACCTGAGAAAACCCCTGCAGGAGCTGGGAGCAGGGCTGGAGAGCTGCCCCCCTTCATTCCACCATGGGATCTGGGGAGCTGATGCAGCAGGGAAGCCAAAGGCAGGCACACAGCAGCCCCTTTGCCTGCCTGTGCCTGGGCTCCCACTCTGCTTCAGATCCTGCTCTTGTCTTTCCCAGCAATCATTACACACAACTGGGAAAGCAATTTTCCATTACAGCGCTTGTAATGATCTCCTAATGAATTATTCACTCTGCTTGAGAAGAGACACCCGTTTCAGTGTGCCCCTGCTAGCTGAGAGGTAAAAAAAAAAAAAGGTCCAGTGGAGACAGGCTGAGATCTGAGTGGGTGAGGTGGGGCTCAGAGCAGTCAGGCAGCACCTGGGATGGGCAGGGCAGGGCTCTGCCTTGGCATCACAAAAGAATCCAGTAAAATCCATAAAACCTCCCCCATCCAACAAGGCTTCCCTCAAATTAAATCTTGACTTGATTGGGAAAAGACCTGCATAAAAAACTCAAATGGATTCTGGGGAAGCCAGACCTATTGGGAAGACCTACATAAAAATCTCAAGTTGATTTTGGGTCCCCCAGGCCTGTTCCCACCCCCAGTGCTGATCCATATGATGCTGCCTTTTCCAAGCTCGACAGGATGGATTTTAATCCTTTCTGCAATGCTCCAAAGCTGTTCCTGAGCAAGAGGGTGGTGCCTCACCTCTAAAAGAGAATCAGCCCAAGGATCAGGACTTCTGATCCCTGCCCATGAGCATTTGGATCTTGAAGTCTCGTTTTTAAGATCCCCCAAATTCCCTCTCCCAGCCCCTGGAGTGGTGCCTGTCACAGCCAGAGCCCTCCTGCAGCTCCCTGGGAAAGCAGCTTTTCCTTCCATCTCTATTCCTTTATTTCCTGGTATTTTTGTACCACCTGGCCCTGGATCCCCCCACGCCCAGGACCACAAACCTGCAGCTCCTGGCCCTTCCCAGGCTGTTCCCTAACTGAGCAAAAAGCTGTGACTGCCGTGGCTCCAAATGCCAGCAGCTCTCCCCAGATGTCACCTTTCCTCAGAAAGCTGCAGCAGCAGCAGCTCCGATTTTTGTGTTTTCCTGTTTTTCCAGAGGCCTGGAGCAGACATCAACTGGGGATGCTCCCTCAGCTGCACCAGGACTCAGTAGCTCTTTGAGCCTTAGCCAAGATGGAATATTTTGTGTTCATTTTTAGCACCCAGGGGTGGCTGGAAATAACTGCACCCAGGGGGGCTGGACACTTGTGTCACCAGTCTGACCTCTCAGTGAAACTGGGCAGCGCCCAGTGCTCCTTCACCTGCCCATCCCACCCATGGCCCAGGAGCACCAGTGTCCCCCCATGCCCACCCCCAGCTCTGCCCTGGCAGTGCCAGCAGCAGGAATGGGGTGTGGATCCTGCCAGGGCTGCGTTTGGAGCCAGGAACCAGGAGATGCTCTTGGCTTCTGAGATCAGACACAACCTGCAGGGAGGGCAGAGCTCCAGCCTTGGACCTTCAGAAATTCCTCCTGGAGCCGTGGAGCTTTCCCAGAAGTGCAGGGAGTGATGGCTTGCAGGATGTGTCCCTGCAAATGTCACCTGGACCTGCTGGTGGCACCTCCTGGTTTTCCAAAGATTCTCCAAGCTGTGACATGGCAGGATTTACACCACAATTAATGCTTCAGATCCAAGAAAACCTGACCATTTCTGGGCAGAAATCAAAGGAACCACCAACGCTCTTTAAGGAGGTTTCAGACGAAGGGGATCCTCTTCTATGAGCCACCAACCTCCAATCCTTTACCTTTAAACCTTCCAGCACTGGGAAAACAAACAGCCCCAACCCCTGGGCCACACATCCCTGGGAGTGTCCCTGAGCTGGGAGCCCGAGCTGGGCTGGATGTGACACAGGAAGAAACCCGAGGCACTAAGGACTGACATCAATAATCTTCAGCCAAGGAGCCTGCAGGCAGACTCCACCCGCAGAGCAGTGTCAGGACAGCCCCTCACGCTGGGGAAACACTCAGGGGGAAATAACACCCCAGCCCAGCTTTCACTTAGAGCCACTGACTGATCCCAGCCTGGATATTAGGGCTGGTGGCTCCACTGAACTCGGTGATTTTATGCAGAAACAAAATCTGACCCGATTGTTTGGGAATTAAAAAACTTTAATACTGGAAAATAACAAACTGCAATCCGAACAGTTTGTACTGAACAAACTGGGAAAGATGGTCCAGGGAGAGACTAGAGGGAAAAATGGCAAAAAGCAAGTGTTAGGGCATGGCAGGGGTATTTATAAACTTGGAGGAGGGGAGGAATTAGGGCAGAGTTTAGGGAGGGGATCCAATAGGGAAGGGCAATTAGGAATATTAAAATTATCGCAGCAAAAAGGAACCTATGATAACAAGGGAAGCAGAGAACTTTCTGGCAATGATCAACATGCTGGAACTGGAGGATTCTGGGGGTGATTTTTTACTCACCCCTATCGAAGGGATCTCCCACGGCCTTAAGCCATGATCCTCTACCCTTTTACTGGAGCTAACCCCAACAAACCACACTAAAAAAGGCTGTGGGAGCAGCAGGAACCCCTCCAAAGCCTGCAGCTTCTGGAGCCTCTCCCTCAAAGCTGCGGGAGCTCTGCGGGGGCAGCGAGCCTGGGGCTGAGGCTGTGCTTAGGGACACTGAGCGCTGCATAATTCGGGTTTTTAGCGGGCAGTGAGCACGGGGCGGGCTGTACCTCCAGGGGCAGGTTCCAGGCGATGTAGACGTGCCACTTGTAGTCGTCCATCCAGACCTCGGCCACGCGCAGCGCGTTGCGCTTGGTGTAGAAGCCGATGTTGTTGTTGTAGGGCTTCTTCTTGCGCTCGATGTGAGCCACCCTGGAGCACGGCAGCACCTCCATGCTGCCCCCACACAGCCACACCTGCGTTGTAAATGAGAGACAAAAGTCTCGATATTCAGCAAAATTTAGATTGCTTTATTTGATAGACAAAGAGCAAGCAGCGTGCTGGGGAACGTGAGGGGTCACCACCCACTCCACGCTCCACTCAACCTTGGTTTGCAGCCTCTTCTTATAGTGTGGTTCCTTGTTGTACACAAATTCACAAAGCCTTTGGGTGATAATCAGTCACAGCCATCCGGTCCTTGTAGAGAAGCACCAGAGAAGTTCTGGGAGTCTGGTTTTTGGGATAGGCAGCATTGATCAGACAAAGGCAGGAAGGGCTTTTTGGGAAATCCGATTTTGCAAGCTGGCAGCCGATACAACTTATTTGAAAAACATAACATATTATAATGTAACATAATACAACATAATGTAACATAACAAGGTGATTTTAAACAGAATTATTTAATCATATAATTTCCTTTATCTGGTGTCCATGCTTCACTTCAGAGCTTAGTATTCTGGTTTATGCAAACCCCAATGCTTTTGTGATTAACACGAATCTTTTATCAATTGTCACACCTGCAACACAGCACAGCTCCCTCAGCACGGCAGCCAGGGGCAGAGCCCAGACCTGGGCTGGCTCTTTAAAGGGATGCTTATTGTATGCAGATGATACAGCAATTTATTTATTATTTCAAATGCTCTTTATTGTATCCACGTGATGCAGAAATTTATTTATTATTTAAAATGCTGTTTATTGTATCCAAATACAGCAGTTCATGGGTCCTGGGTGACAGAGCCCAGCCCACAGCTTTTCCAGCATCAGCTGTGGGTTTGCCTGAAGTCACTCTAGTTCTGCTTACAATGCATTCTATACTTTTCATTGCAGAGCATCTTAAAACATGACAACCAATCGATACCTTCACTATTACTTACAGCCTATCATAAATACTAACATTACCATATTCATGTTACTATTCTCCAATCACAAAAGCTTAGTATGTTACAATTTAAGCTAGAAGTTGTTTTTCAGTTTTCTTACAGTGGAAAATTTTGAGACCTTTCTTTCTACTTGCAACATTGTCTTTCTTGTTTGCCTGTGACATATTTTTGCTTGGTAAGAACATCTTTTGTTTGAAGTGGATTCATCCTTTGCTCTGAATCATAAAAACCTCTTCCAACTCACTTTACCCTTGACTTCTTAGTTACCCAGTCAGACTGGCTCAGCAATTCTTTTCTTCTATATCAAAACTTGCTATTATTTCTATTCCTTCTTCAGATTCTACATTCAAAGATCTTTCTGTTACACACACACATCTGTGAGACCTTCCTGTCAAATCCTTCTCCTTCCCAACAGGACGGAGTTCTGAGGATCCCAGGTTATCCCAGCATTGTTTCTCCAACTGACACAGCCAGATGTGGCCTCTGCCCAGCACTGGGACACTCAGGGAGCATTTGTGGGCTTGGAACTGCAGGATTTTTATGTCCCTTCCAACCCAAACCCCTCCTGGATTAACCTGTGCCCAAAGCTTTAGAGGGATCAGGTCTGTTCCTCACGGGGTGAACAGTGCTGCATTTCCTCCCAAATAAAAAGCATTAATGACTGGAATAGTTCAAACTATTCCAAGATCCCCTCCTGCAGAAGGGATGAGTCAGTGAAGCATATGGCAGGGACAGATTTCTCCCACTTGAAAACATTTGTTCATTATTGTTCTTTCATGTGCTGCTTCAAATTCCCTTAAATCACAGTTTGCAAGTTAATAAAATCTTGCAAGATCCTCTTTAGATCTCACACACAGGGGATTTGCAGAAGACTTGCCATACCTGCCTTCTTCCCTGCCTGTTTGTCATCAGCAAGAAGTTATTTACCTTCCAGACAGGACTCCAGCCCTGGGCAATCCTTCCAAAGCCACACTCCAGAGCAGGCTGCTCTGCATTATCCTTTTGCACAGTTATTGTTATCCCAGCCTTTCTGGGATCCCTTCCAGGCTCACCACCTTTCCTCCCACCTGTGGGCCCGAATTTTTATGGACTCTGCTCGATTCCAGCAGCACCAGGAGTCCCTGCGTGCGTGGAGCAGTGCCTGGTGTCACCTCCCAGGGGTGGCTTTGGCCCCTCCAGGGTGGGGCACATGCCCAGGGGACAGCAGAGAGGGGACAGAGGGGACAGAGGGGACAGAGGGGACAGAGGGGACACCTTCCCTCACGACTCCTCACACTGCTCCCACCTGGATTGCTGCACAACATCACAAACACTGAGCTGTTGCAGCAGCTGCTGCATAAACATGCAGGAAAATCCCACTGCACTCCTGCTCTGCCATCTGACCTTTCAGAACACTTGAAAGACAATTTCCTGCTCCCAGAGGGGATTCAGGGCTGGTGTCCCAGAGAGGGACCTGCCTGTCCCTGCCTGTCCCTCCCCTCCTCTTCCCACCCCAGGTCACTCAAGGTCTGCCACAGGTCACAGGCAAAGCAAATCAGAGCTGAACTGAGCAACCCCAGAGAAAAACAGAGATATTTTTAAAGGAATATTCCTAAGGCAGAATATGTGTTTCTTTCCTGCTCAGTTCTTTAATTTCTCAACATCTTGGTGCAATAGAGGAATGAGCTCTGCCCTTAGGTGCTCCCAAGGCTGCTGGGTTCAGCCACTACAGTGAATACATCTTCCAGTCCAGAGTGATCCCCAGCATCTCCTGGTTTTGTACTTTTGGAGATTTGTTAGGTTTCGTCCTGATTTAAAATCAGAATAATTATTTTGAAAGTACTAAAACCATAATTAACATGATTTTCCAGCAGCCTGCCCCGAGTTACACTATTGCACTGTTACCTTTCTGTGCTCCAGTTAAATAATTCATGTCAGCTTCCTTCAATTTCAGGAATATCTGTACAACCACCTGGGAATCCCCACACTGGAATAACCTGGGTGTGGCAGAGAGCTGGGCACTGCCTGGGTGCACATCCACAGCCTGGTCCAGAGAGATCAATACAAACTTAATTCAGGAATTAGCCAAGGAAAGACCATACATCTTCCTCCTAAACAGAGCCTGAACTGTCATTATAAATTTTTAAAACTCTTGTTTTTATAACGTATTTGTAAATATTTCTTCTGGGAACAACAGAGCAAAGAGAGCCATGACCCAGGAATGGCCAAGTCCCACTGGAATCTCTGTCCCAGGAAGGAGTTGCTTGTTCCTACGTGGCCCCACAAGGAATTTGTGCCCCTCCTGCACCCAAAATGCAGGTGAGGAGGTGCACAGGGAGCTGCAACCCACGTGAATCCCCCCCAGCTGTGGAGCTGTGCCTGCCCCACAAGCTCAGAGTGAGCCCCCAGCCCTGACCACGGCTCAAGGGCACAGAATTCCTTCTCCTGGTGCCCACAGGACACAGCCAGAGGAGCCCAGTGGATCCCAACCCTCCCAGTACAAGGGCAGGCACCTGCCCTTATGTCCCAGCCCTGACTTCACCCCATGGCACCCAGCCTGGAGGGCAGGAGGGTCCTTGGGAACCTTTTGTGTCCCAGCTGAGCAGCCACTGATCCCAGCAAAGCCCTTGAACACACAGAGCACCTTCCTGCTAAGGAATCCTATTGGATTTTTCATGGACTCACAGAATACCAGAATGGTTTGGGTTGGAAAGGACCTCAAAGCCCATCCAGTGCCACCCCTGCCATGGCAGGGACACCTCCCACTGTCCCAGGCTGCTCCAGCCCCAATGTCCAACCTGGCCTTGGGCACTGCCAGGGATCCAGGGGCAGCCACAGCTGCTCTGGGCACCCTGTGCCAGCCCTGCCCACCCTCACAGGAACAATTCCTGCCCAATATCCCATCCATCCCTGCCCTCTGGCAGTGGGAGCCATTCCCTGTGTCCTGTCCCTCCATCCCTCGGAAATTGTCCCTCTCACACAAAGCCATGCTCAGAGGCTCAGGGTACAGTAACTCAGCAGGTTAAATATGATCAGCAAGTCTCCAGTTTTCCCTGTTTTCTGACATTCCCATTCCCACACAACAATTAAATTGCCACTCATTTACCCATGAAGTGATACAGAACTAAAAATAGACCCACTCCCATCAGAAAATGAGGGTGAGTCAATAACATCTCCATCAATCCACACACAGGAGGAATCAAACCCATGGGAAATGCTGGGGTTTATAAATAACCAGTTAACATCAAACTCTAGTGAAGGAATCCCAGAGAAACAAACAGAAAACAAATCCATCACCCAGAGACCTTTGATGTGTTTTGCAGAAAGCTGCTGGGGAATAGACTTATAATTCTTTTCCAAGGAAAATGTGACTGTCCTAAGGATTGAGCCTGGAAAAGCAGTGACTTGTCTTGGGGAATGAAATGTCCAAGCACAGCCAACACTGCACTGCTAAATCTGCTTTGCAGGAGCTTTGGCACATGAGAGGAGGAGGGAAGGGAGACCTTCTGTCTTAGGCTGCAATACAGGATGTGCCCAAAGTTTGTATTCTGTCCCCATGTGTTAACCCAGCTGGGGCAGTGATCCTGATCTCTGTGCAGATATCCTCTGCTAATGGGCCATGTGTTAACCCAGCTGGGGCAGTGTTCTTTATCTTTCCACAGCCCATCCTCCCTCCAGGAGATCTCTCCTGTTCATGGCCATGCAGTCCCAGGGCAGGGCTGATCAAATTCCATCATCCCATTGGGAGATGCTCCAGCCAGGGGCAGGAACCAAACATTTCCTACCCAGATCAAAGGTGAGATTTGGAACAGCAGAGCAGCCTTTTCCCACTGGATCCCAGAGGAAAACCAGAGCCTTGCACATCATCCCTGGAGCTTTGGAGGAAAACTGCACCTTGTGCAGGAGCCCTGCTCCAGCAGAACCACATCTGTCACTGCAGGAGGATGCAGCCACCATGGAATGGCACTGCACCAACCCTGACTGACTGACGGGGGCAGCTTGGATTCTGACTCTGGCAGTGTTTTGGGTTTGTTCTCTGTAATACTGGATTTCTATTTTAATTTTCCTAGTAAAGAACTGTTATTCCTATTCCCATATCTTTGCCTGAGAGCCCCTTAACTTCAGAATTATAATAATTTGGAGGGAGGGGGTTTACATTTTCCATTTCAAAGAGAGGCTCCTGCCTTTCTTGGCAGACACCTGTCTGTCAAACCAGGACACCTTCTTATTTTCTACCTGAAAGGAGTTTGCAGACAGGTGGGGGTTGGTCTCTTCTCCCAGCTGACAAGGGACAGGACAAGAAGGAAAGGCTGCAGCTTGTGCCAGGGGAGGCTTAGGG
This sequence comes from Sturnus vulgaris, assembly GCF_052056855.1. NCBI lineage: Eukaryota > Metazoa > Chordata > Aves > Passeriformes > Sturnidae > Sturnus > Sturnus vulgaris. The sequence goes on along the minus strand of NC_142263.1, from coordinate 9,997,890 downwards.
TGGATATTGGGAACATTTCTTCCCTGAAAGGGTTGTCAGCTATTGGAACAGGCTGCCCAGGGCAGGGTTGCAATCACCATCCCTGAAGTCAGTGTCCTTGAAAATGTTCAAAAACCACATGGATGTGGCACCTGGGGACAGGCTTAGTGGTGGCCTTGGCAGTGCTGGGGACTCAGCACTCAGAGGCCTTCTCCAAATTCCTGTTTCCCTGTGGGAGACAGACTTTGGTTATCACGAGGTCTCTTGTGACAGGCTGTGCTCCAGGGATGGGATGAGCCAGCTCTGGTTCCCCATCACCCTTTGGAAGCACAGCCAGAGGAGCTGTGGGTGTGTGAGAGCCTTGGTGGCACCTCAGAGCCTACCCAGAGCCAGCCCAGGCTGGCACAGGGCTGAGCTCAGGCAGACACAGGGCTCAGCTCAGGCTGGCACAGGGCTGAGCTCAGGCAGGCACAGGGCTGAGCTCAGGCAGGCACAGGGCACAGCCCAGGCTGGCACAGGGCTCAGCCCAGGCTGGCACAGGGCTGAGCTCAGGCAGACACAGGGCTCAGCTCAGGCTGGCACAGGGCTGAGCTCAGGCAGGCACAGGGCTGAGCTCAGGCAGGCACAGGGCACAGCCCAGGCTGGCACAGGGCTCAGCCCAGGCTGGCACAGGGCTGAGCTCAGGCTGGCACAGGGCTCAGCCCAGGCTGGCACAGGGCACAGCCCAGGCTGGCACAGGGCTCAGCAGTGCTGCTGTGGGGCAGCAGAGCCCAGGGGAGGCTCCCTGGGCACGGGGAGCTCTCAACAGCAGCTCCTGTGCCAGCACACCCCAGGCTCGGCTGCAAGGGGAAATGGCTTTTCCAGTGCTCTAGCAGAGCTGGGGGGGCTCACCTGGAGAGGAGAAGGCTCTGGAGAGACCTTAAAGCTCCTCCCAGGGCCTGAAGGACTCCAGGAGGACTGGAGAGGGACAAGGGATGGAGGGGCTGGACGCAGGGAATGGCTTAAAAATGACAGAGGGCAGGGCTGGATGGGATCTGGAGAAGGAATTCCTGGCTGTGAAGGTGGGGACAGTGGCACAGGGTGCCCAGAGAACAGTGGGGACAGTGCCCATCCTGGGTCCTGGCTGCAGCATGGTGTGACATCCATGACGAGCACTGACAGCTCCCATGAAACCCTGAGCCTGTATTTGCTCAGAGCTTGGCTGAATTTTACCTACTCAGACTGAAATCTATCCTGGACGAGCTGGAGCTCTGCAGTTAATGCAAAGAGACAACATCTAATGGTGTCAGGACGTGTCTGCAGGGGAAACTTTGAATCTCTCAATGCATTGTGACAGAAGGAAATGGGGGAAAACCCTTCCCCAACTTTCATTCCACCCACTCCAGGCTTTTCAGCTGATAACTTCATTTCTAAGGTGATTAGCAGCCCCCTGCCTTAATTAGCCATAGATTTCCCATTTAGCAGCTTTGCCTTATCTTTGCTCCCGTTCTCCTTTGAAAAGTAACTTCCAAAGTTAAGGGGAAAACACAATTACCAGGGCAGCTGAAATAATTCAGAATCTACCAGAACAAAGGGCTAAAATAATCAAACTGAGAAACAGCAGAAAAGGCAAAGAAAGAAGAATTCGTCCTGTAAAGTTCTGAGAGACTTTATCTCTCCAAATCACTGCTTTTGTGGGAACAAACAACATGCACAGCCTCATTCCCAGCATTCCCATCCTTCCTGCTCCCACCTGGGCCCTGCCCCATCCCACTCCCCACAGGACACCAGGGGAGCAGGTCCCCAAGCCAAGCTCGTGCTGCCAGGAATGGGATGGAGAAGTTGCTCCCCCAAACCTCTGTGCTCCCTGGGTTTCCCTGGCACAAGGCTTGTGGAGACCCCCCTATCCCAGCCAGCCTGGCCAAGCCCAGCTTTGGGAGATAAACACCTCCCCATCACCAGCTGGTGGCCCTTTATGGGTGACAATCCCATTCCAGAACCCTCACACCCAGCAGGCTGGCTGTGCCTGGATGTATTTATATAGAGATTTCACAGCTATATAGATACTTTATATATATAATTATATTATAGAATTATGTTACATAATATCTACATTATAGATAGATGCCATATAGATATTTTCATGGATGTATTTATATAGCTAAAATATTTATATAGGGTGTTGGATTCTAAACCTTCACTGGAGTGCTCCTGCAGGCTCTGGAGTGCCACTGTCTCCCGTCACCATCCCAGCAGAAGCTCAGCAGTGGAATCACACGAAGGGGAGCTGAGAAATCACCCACAGAGGGGAACAAAGGGAGGGAAATCAGCTGCCTTTGGGAACTCTGGAACTCTTGATCTCTGCAGGTGGATGAGCACTCTGGGAAGAGGAAGATCTGGATTTCCACAGATCACATCAGGCCTGGGGGAGTGATCCAAAGCAGTGACTGTGCCACCTCTGGGGCTCAGCAAGATCACACCCAGCCCCACATCCAGGCCAGGGGATGCAAAAGCATTTCCAGGCACAAGGACCAAACCCTGTGGCACAGCCCTGGCAGAGGGGCAGCCCTGGATGGACCCACCCCAGCATCCTGCTGGGAATCCCTGCACAGCTCCACCCTGAACAACTGAGGAATTATCCTGGAGACCTGCAGGGAGAAGTCAAGGAGTCCACGTCCTGCAGTTGGAACAGGACAAGGAATTTCTCTGCTGCACCTGTAGATTTCCTTCCTCTGTCCTGAGGCCCCAGAAGACCTTTCTGGGAGGATCAGAAGCAGCCAGATCAGCCCCAGTATCCATGGGCCATCTCCCTAAAATGGGATTTTCCAAAAGACCTGCCCTTCCCAGCCCACTTCCATTCCAGCAGAGAATCGAAGTTGGAGAGGAGGGGGGTTAGAACCCATTTAAAAAACTTAATTCTTTTTCTTCTTTGGCTCTCCTTTTCTCCTGTTTTGTTTTTATCATGGATCATACAGATGATACACTTTGGACAGGTTCCTGTCTATCTTGTGCCAGACCAGTAACAGAAATGTCCAAATTGTCCAGTGTCCCAAAGTCCAACCTTTCCTAAATTAATTCCTTTTGTAATGGCAACTAAAAATGCCAAAGGAGAGTGGAATCAGAGGCACTCCACAACCCCTAACCAGCAGCAGAAATAGGTAATAACCACTTTCCATCCTTAAGCAACATAAACAGTTGAATATCTGACATATTGAGAGGTCAGAATAAAGCAAGATTCCATGCAGAGCAGGGATTCTCCAGCAGAAGCATTCCCACACAGTGCAGTGGAGTTTGCTCAGACTGGAGCCTTTTCCAAGGAAAAATCTGTGCTGTGCTTCTCCAACAAATGCAACCCAACCTGCTCTAAGCAGAGCATCACTGCTGGCTGCAAAAGGGATTGATCTGACCTTATCACCCAATAGGATCCATCAGAATCTTGGTGGGAAGCTGCATTTCAAAGATTCCAGTCCCAAAGCACAGCATGGGGAGGATGCCCAATGTCCACATGCCCTTGGCTTGGGAAAGCTGCTGCAAAACTGCATTTCACTTCCCAGTGCATCAGGAGTGATTCCTGAACTTCTGCAACATGAAACCACAGCACCCACAGCCACTGCAGCTTTGTCATTTTGGTGCTCCAAAAGTTTGGGGTTTTTTTTTAAAAAAAGAGGAGAAGAATATTTTTAAATCCCATCTTGGAGAGACACTCTGCTCTCCCAGCTGAGCTGCCAGGCTGGGCTGGAGCTGGAGCCCAGCTCTGCCTCCTGAGCCCCCATCTGGCTGAGAGCACATCCCTGCTGAGCACTGAGCTCCAGAGAGGTTGGGAACTATCGTGGAACAAATCTGGGTCTTCCTAATGAGTTTAGAGCTGAAATTCCTCAGTGCTCTGATGTTATCTGCTCAGCCTTGGCAGCATGACAAGGACCTGATTATGTTGTAATAGCATAATGCAAAGATTATTATAGACTCATAAAAGACAAGTGCCTCAAAACCAGCATCCACAATACCTGGAGGCCCTGCACAAGGAGCTGAACATGCTGGGCTTTGTGCACTCCTAGCACAGAAATTACCTGCAGGATCTGACCCTGATCTGCTTGGAGGTTGCTCTTTTTTTATTATTTTATTGCCAGTAATGTACCAAAAGCATCTTGATCTCATTTTCCTATTACCATTTCTGTCAGAGCTGTAAAAATAAACCAGCATAAATAGCTCCCCAGGATTTTGATCTATTTTTTATGCACAAAAAGCCTTTGGAGGAGATGATCCACAGCCCGTTCTTCAGCCTAACAGGATTCCATGTGGGGAGTGGCAGGAGGAGGGGGGAAGGTGCCAGGGAACATTGGAACCACGAGAGGTGGCTCTGAAACAGAATTATTGATGCAATAATAGAGAGAGGCAGGTGAGGGATGGAGCAGCTCCTGAGCTGACAGCACCCAGCTCCATGGAGCTGCTTCCAGAGTCCAGCACATCCCCAGTGCTCTGTGATCTGTAATTACAGATATTCCCAGCATTCCTGATGGGAAGGTGCTGGGAGGGAGCCAAGCTCCTCCATGGATGTTCCTGCATGGGTCTGACTGGCTGTGACTCTGCCCATCCTGCTGGAAAACTGCTCCAGGGATTTGTCAACAGAGCAGCTCCTGAGTTTAGAGCAGGAAAATGCAGAGGGAGGGAGAGAGGCACGGTCTGGGTGTGGGGATTGAGTGATGTGATGTGAGCAGGGACACACAGGGACACACAGGAGGTATTTTACTCCCTGTCTGTGCTCAAAGCCACATTCATGATGTTTCCTAAGCTTGTCCCACTCCTGCCATGGCAGGGACACCTTCCACTGTCCCAGGCTGCTCCAGCCCCAATGTCCAGCCTGGCCTTGGGCACTGCCAGGGATCCAGGGGCAGCCACAGCTGCTCTGGGCACCCTGTGCCAGGGCCTGCCCACCCTCACAGGAACAATTCCTGCCCAATATCCCATCCATCCCTGCCCTCTGGCAGTGGGAGCCATTCCCTGTGTCCTGTCCCTCCATCCCTTGTCCAAAGTCTCTCTCCATCTTTCCTGCAGCTCCTTCAGGTCCTGCAAGGTCACACTGAGCTCAGCCCAAAGCTTCTCCTCTCCAGCTGAACAATCCCAGCTCTGCCAGCCTTTCCTCCCAGCAGAGCTGCTCCATCCTCTGCTCATCCTGGAGCCTTCTCTGCATCTCTCCAGCAGCTCCAGGTCCTGCCTGTGCTGGGAACCCTGGATTTGGACATTGTGAATCCCATTGCTGCATTTCAGCTGCTCGTGGGTCAAACAGGAGGGGATGCCCAGAGCTGATGCTCAGGGGAGTCAGAGGGAGGCAGCACCAAACCTGCTTTTGTGTCTTGCCAAGCCCAGGGACACTGCAGTGCCACCAGCTGTCCCTGCAGTGATGCCCAGGCAAGGCCAGCAGGATTTGGGAACCCTCACTAGAGAGGGGCACCAGGATGTGCCCATTTCTGCAGGACAGATCCTGCCAGGGCTGTTCTGCCACTGCCCAGCTGCAGCATGGAAATGTCCAGCCAAGCTCCAAACCAGATGGTTGGAGATCAGGAGCTCTGCCACAATTTTGCCACTCTCTCCACCATCTGCTCGTTTTCCCTGGCAGAGTTAAAATCCCCTCTCCAGTAGAGCCATCATGTCCTCGGAAATAATGAACACTTTGCAAGCAGGGAAGTTTAGAGTATGGAAATTTAAAGCCTGAGTTATCTCTGTGGCTCTGGATGTCCCATCAGCAAACTCCCTGATAAGTGACTGTCACAGAGCTCCCAAAAAGGGAAAATTCCTGTAAATCCCCGGAAAAGCCCTGAGGTTAATGACCTCCTGACTGCTGCTCCTCCCATCCTGGTGGCACCAGCAGCTCCTTCAAGTGTGGCCAGCTCCTGAAACATCTCCCACCAGGACACAGCAGCCTCTGAGATGGAGTTCTGATGGGAAATTTGGGGGCAGCACTCAGGGTGATGATGTCCTTGGAATACTGCAAGACCTTGGTGGCCATCTGGACTTTCATCCCCAGGTGTTCCCAGAGCGAATGCCCAGGGCCTGTGTTCACTGTGAGATGTTGGTTTAACAAAACCCACAGCATTTCCTTGCTGGAGACAAACTTTAGGCAAGTGGCCACTGATTCCTGAGCCCCTGAACTTCTCACAGCATCCAAAAATGCAACTTTTGCACCAGCACAGCCAGGGAACAGTCCAGAGACAGATTTGGAAAGGCTGGAAGCAAGAATGTATCTGATTCAAAATGATTTTTTTTCCTCCTGTTCTGCACAGAACTGATCAAAACCATAGGTGAGTCCTATTTGTATTACTAATGGTGTTAACACTCAATCTAATCTGGGTCTAAGCCTTGTTTGCATGTTAATTCCAGCATCACAACTCCCAGTGTCTTTCCCAGCGTTCCAGCCTCTCTTGTCTAAGCAGAGCAGGCACAGCTTTGTGCTGACCCCAGAAAGGGCCTGGGGGGCTGTGGTGGATCCCCAGCACGTTCAGGTGTTACCTCCCCCACTTCAATGTGTGCTGGTGGCATGAAAATGCAAATGGATCTTGGTCAATTCGTCCCCTTCTTGATCTGCAGTGAGTTTATGTGTTTGCATTATTTATCACAATTCAAGAATCACAGACCTTAAGAAAACAAGCCCAGATTTTCTGGCAGAGCAGCTCATGGGCCCTCCCTGAGCAAAACCCCCACCCCAGCCAAGGCAGGCAGAACACATTTGAAATTGCAGTTTGGGATGACCCAACCGGGGGACAAGAGCACCTTTGGTCCCAGCTCCATGAGGACATCAGAGGTGACAGCAGAGCCACCCCTGCACAGCCACAGCCACCTCTGTCACCTCTGCCACCTCTGTTACCTCTGCCACCCCCCTGCACAGCCACAGCCACCTCTGCCACCTCTCTCACCCCCCTGCACAGCCACAGCCACCTCTGCCACCTCTCTCACCTCCCTGCACAGCCACCACTGCCACCTCTGCCACCTCTCTCACCCCCCTGCACAGCCACCTCTGCCACCTCTGCCACCTCTGTCACCTGCAGCTGGCCCAGTCCCACTCACGTGTCCCCAGCTGACAGGGAAGGGCTGGCTGAGCTGATCCTGGCACAGCTGAGCCAGTGCTGGGGCTTGGCCAGCCTTGAGCTGGAAGGGGACCCCAGACCTCCCTTCCAGCCTGAATTATCCCAAAATTCCTGTAAAGAGCTGCCTGACACGGATGTGTGGAGGTCCCAGTGAGGACACTGCTGGGTCTGGGGAGGGAAGGTGTGAAATCCTGTCTTGGTTCCTCCCCTGAGCAGGTGACAAGTTCTTTCTGTGCTGTTTAACTTTGTCCCCTCCTCTTCCAGCCCCTGACTGAGGCAGTCAGGAGCACAGAGCTGGCACAGCACGGGGCTGGCTCCTGCTGCATCCCAGTCTCAAGGTACTGCAAGAGCAGGAATTTTTCTTTTAGGGTCATTTTAAACTTCAATGCCTATTGCAGAGTTTTCCAGATGTTCTCATCTCCATCTCCACCTCCTGTGAATTATCCCAGTTGAGCAGATGCCACCAGGGGATTACTGTGCACATGTAAGAACTCTTTAATTTCCCTCTTCCCAAACACTGTGAAGTAACTCCTGGACAGTCAGTGCCCACAGGTGTGGAGTGAAAACCTGGTCTGGGATGTTTTCCATGTTCCTTAGGGCACGGAGGAGATGGGATCACCCATTGGGTGATGCTGAGATGGATCAGGAGACAAATTTCTTTTGGTCACGTAGCAAACAGCACACAAGGACCTGAACTGTGCCTGGGGTCTTGAAGAACAAAGGTTGGTGACAAGCTGGAGGCTTTTAAAGCTCAACCTCTACTTTTCTCAATCAAAGACTTCCAATAAAGTTCTACCAGAGGAGCTGAATCAGGAGAGCTGAGCAGCACAGGCACTCTGCCAAGTGTGGAGGGATAAACCTTAAGGAATCCTGACAGGCAATAAAAGCCCTGTTTTCCTGAGCAGTCGAATCCCTGGAGTGAATTAAACTGTGCTGGATATTGGTGCAAACAGTCATTTCTGCACGGGCTGCATCCCGAGGCTTTGGATCAAAGCAAACCAAACCACCTCTGCAGGGGTCATGGCCTTGGCTCATTGATTTATTTACAACATTTAGGACCTGAGATTACTTATTTTGTGTGAAACGTACAGAACAGGGACTGTGGGAAAGGCAGACAGGAAAACTTTCCTGCATTTATCTGACAGGATTCTGTTTACTCCTTGGATACTGCTGGGCATTCCCTCACTCTGTTCTGCATTAAAGTCTCCCTAAATATCAAATAAATTTTAAGAATTTCAGTTCAAAGTCCACATCTTCATAGTCATTATTTAAGGTCACCCAACATCCATTTGTTTCTATTTCCATAATACAATTTTTAAAAATAATTAATGTATCCCTCAACAAATAATAATAAACAAATATAAATTAATATAAATAATAAATAAACACCCCTCTGCAGAATAACAATGCCCTGACTCCCTGGAAAGGCCCTGCCAGCCCAGTTAGCAGCACTGGGTAATTTCAAAATTACATTTTAATAACAGCAGCCCAGTCCTTATCTTTTCCCTGCTTCCTCTTGTCCTTGATCTCCTAATTAGGGATAAGAGCAGTGGAAGTGATCCAGCCCCACCATGCAGCCAGATTTTACCCAAATTGTTATTACAGGGCCATAAAAGAGCTCCTATGGAATTCTTTTTCCCAAGGGAGCCTGTTGATAAAAACAGTGACTGTGTCCATTGATTTCTCTGTGTGCATTCACAGGAGCTCACACACTCAGAGATTTGATTCTAACAGAAGGAAACCTTTGCCATTCCCTGGAGAAGAGCCTCAGCCCCTCCCAGCAAGAAGAGGAAAATGATTATTCTGTAATCAGACATTTCCAGGAAGATCATTCTTAGAGCTTGTCACACATCCTGCCGTGCACTCCGTGTCCTGGGGAAAGCCAATTCCTCCAGCCCTTCCCTTCCCTTCCCTTCCCTTCCCTTCCCTTCCCTTCCCTTCCCTTCCCTTCCCTTCCCTTCCCTTCCCTTCCCTTCCCTTCCCTTCCCTTCCCTTCCCTTCCCTTCCCTTCCCTTCCCTTCCCTTCCCTTCCCTTCCCTTCCCTTCCCTTCCCTTCCCTTCCCTTCCCTTCCCTTTCCCCAGTTCCAGCACTGGGGAGGGCAGAGGGGCAGGAGGGAAGGAAGTCGGGCTGCTGAGGAGGAGAATTGCTCTCCCTTCCTTCAATCTGAGCCAGAGAACAGCGGGTCCAGGGAAAAACATGGATTCCTCACCAGGGATTCCTCACCAGGGATTCCTCACCAGGGATTCCTCACCCAGGGGATTCAAGGCAGGCTGGACGGGGTTTGGAGCACCCTGGGATAGTGGAAGTGTCCCTGCCCATGGCAGCAGGTGGAACAAGGCGATTTTCAGGTCCCTCTCAACCCAAACCAGCCTGGGATTCTGAGATTCTCCCCCATCAGCAGCTCTCTGTGCCCAGCAGTCCTGGAGAGCCGCTGAGGGGTGGGCAGTGAGCTGCCTGGGAAGAGAGATTCCAGAGGAAGAACTAATGGGGAAAAATGGACAAGCAGAAGCCCCCTGGGTGTGGGTGGAGCTGTACAGCACCCCTGGCACAGCATCCCTGTACAGCACCCCTGGCACAGCACCCCTGGCACAGAACCCCTGGTACAGAACTCCTGGTACAGAACTCCTGGTACAGAACTCCTGGTACAGCATCCCTGCACAGAACCCCTGGTACAGAACCCCTGGAACAGAACCCCTGGAACAGCACCCCTGGCACAGAACCCCTGGCACAGAACCCCTGGTACCCCAGCCCTGGCACAGCCCCCAGGGCTCCTGGGCTGTCTGGGCAGGCTCTGCCTCCCCACTGAACTCACACAAGGAGTCCCCAGCCCATCTGCAGGACTTTGGTGACACCAACGCCCAGAGGCAACAAGTGCTGGGTTCTGGACCGGGACACAAAGCCAGCAGGGCACTGCTGCTCCCCCAGGGCTCCTGGCATCTCCAGCGAGGGGACCTGGGACAGCCTTCCAGGGACAGCAGCCAGGACTGATTGTCCCAGCCCTGGGGACAGAGTGGCTTTGCCAGCAGATGTGATGTCATCTGAAAGCAGCGATTCTAAAGCCCTTTGTGGTGTCACCCACCCACCTGGCCAAGCTCCTGGAGCAAACCTGTTCAGAGTTTTCTCCATGTGAGCCCCATGGAGGGGACATTCCTGCCTGGACTCACATTTTGGAAGTCACCTGGTACCTGCTGGGGATGGGTAGGCTGGGTGGGGATCTCTGATGGGCTTTTGTGAGGCACCGAGGGAGGACAAGATCAAGGCCCAGAAGAGCCTCCAGCCCCGGGGGATGGGTGGGTGGGTGCTCTGCACACCCCAGCCTATTCCAGCTCTGCACCAGCAGAAAGGCTGTGGGAAAAGGAGAATACCAGGGCCAGACTGTGCCCTGTTATTTTGGTCTGAGACGCTGGAAGAGGTGGGAACTCCTGATGTCCCTGTCCCCAGTTTAATTGATTCTGCCATGTTGGTCAGCTGTATATCTTGGATATCTTGTGTATTGGAAATCCCTTCCAATATAAATGGCTTGGGATTCCCTAAGGAATAACGAAATGAAAAATGAAGCCTCAGGTCCTTCCAAACAGGAGGATGGTGGTCACCCATCCCCTTCCAGATTCTGCTCATCTCAGGGAGAATTTCATCCTGCTCTGAGCCCCCCCCCAAGCTTTGCTCCTGTCTCTCCCAAGCACTCCCAGTCACTCACACGTCTGGAGGTGACTTTCATTAAATTGAGATTAAAAAGACTTTCTTCACAGAAAAAGTCATAAATGGAAAATGTCTCATTTCAGCTTTTTCCTCCAAATCCAAGCCTTGCCATTCAAGGGCACCCAGCATTAATAACTTCCCTGCTGAAGCAGCTCCTTCTGTTTGAGGCCCCAAAACCCAGAGGGTGGCACAGGACACAGATTTGCAGCCACGTGTGCTCAGACCCCAGGGAAGGGCTGGAGCTGGGCCAGGGCAGGGTCAGGCTGGATTTTAGGGAAAGGTTCTTCCCCCAGAGGGTGCTGGCACTGCCCAGGCTCCCCAGGGAATGGGCACGGCCCCGAGGCTGCCAGAGCTGCAGGAGCTGCCAGGGATGCCCAGGGTGGGATTGTTGGGGTGTCTGGGCTGGATCCATCATCCCTGGGGGTCCCTTCCCACTCAGGAGATTCCATGATCCTATGACTTGATCTGTGAGACCCCACTGCACCCTGAAAACAAAGGACATGAACATCTCTGCTCATCTCACACTTTTCCCTGCCAGGGATTTGCTGTGAATTCAGTCTGCCCGTGTCTGAAAAACAGAGATGAGTCAAAAGCATCTAAAAACTTTATCTTTAAAAATCTGGACTGTGGTGATTCCAGGGAAATTCTGCCAAAAAAGAAATGGAGCATTTCAGTAGAACGGATGGAGCCTCATTTAGAGCTCATCAGAATGGAGTGTGTCTGCATTTCTGGGTTTGCATGAAGTTCAAAACTCTCAATAATTGATAATAAAAGTGAAATGGAGCAAAATTTTGGATTTAGTGCAACCAAACATCCTCATCAACTCTACATTTCTGAACTTCAGCTTTGGAAACTTTTCAGGGTTTTTTTTTGAAATGCATTTGCAAACCCAAATAGAAATGATGAGTTTTGGAAAGCAGAATGTAGGAAGTGAACAAGGCAGAAGAAAAGGGACAATGAGCAGTGCTGTGGCCTCAGGTCACACCAAAATTATGACTCATTGCTTGCTCATTTGTTTAGATTTCAACACTAATTGTTATTAGTCTCTAATTCATCAGCATCCCTGGACTTGGCACGAGTGTAAAGTAACAAATATAGAAATTTCCTGTGAACACACAAAACCAAAAGAGAAGGAAACAAAGCAGAAAATCAGAAGATCCCACTTTGATTGCTCTCAGATTTATCCCTAAATTTTTGGAGAAAGTGCTCATTGCTGCAGCCTCGGGGATGATTTTGGTGCATCCTTTTGCTCCTGCAAAGTCACACAGGAAAACAACTTCTCCAACACTGCTCACATTTTGCAAGTCATGCCAGCATGTTAAGGTTATTTTATTTTATTTATTTGATTTTATTTTCCCTGTGAGTCACAAGGCAGCCTTAAAGTCACTGCAGGACTTAAAGCAATGAAAAGCCTTCAACCAAATTCCCTTTAAAACGAGACCTGGGCCACGTTCTGGCTCCACTTCAAATTACACTTGGAAAGTGTGAGCCAAGCCCCTGAAGGCAAATGGAAACACTTCCATGCACTCCAAAGGCCTGGGCACAATCCCAGCCCCTGGACTCAGCAGTGCCAATGCCATCACAGCCCCCACCAGGGCTGGCACTCCTGGCACACAGCGCTGGCAAAACTTTTTGTTCCATTAAAAAGCTGCAGTCAAGTGCAAAAGGAGCTGCTCCTCCAAGGCTCCAGAGCTGGAAACCCCTCTCAGCTTTTCACTGGTTTAACTGGAAGCTGTTCATTGCCCTCCCCTGGAAAGCAGCTCTGCCAAGCACAGTTATCCACACCCTGCAGGTGCAGGGATAAATCCTATCTGGAACTCACATCTTCCTCACTGCCACACACAGCTCAGGCAGGGCCAGCATGGGGTTCTCCTGCTCCTCCCTGGAATTTCGGGGTGTTCCAAGCCTTCTGAGGGTACAGACTCCTTCCCACCACCCAATGGCTCCCCTGAGATTTTAATGAAGGGTTTCTTGTGAAAGCTCCAGGACAGAGGTTTCCCTGCTGTGGAGCAGAGGGATGGGCACAGCTGGAGCTGAGCCAGGGGAGCTGAATTTGTGTTTCCAGCCCAGCTTAGAGCCCACAGAGCTGCTGGAAAAGAAAGGCTCAGGTGTGGTGTCCCCAGAGCTCCCCACCCCAGGGGAGCAGGGCACAGGTACAACACACACAGCTCCTGGATCAGTGTTCAGTGATAATGGGGCTTTGTGTGTGCTCAGCAGGCATTTAATAACTCACCTTGTTCTCATTTGCTCAGCGCTGTCTGTCATGGTTTGGGTGCTTTTAAACATTTTCAGAGCTATTTAGAATTACTCATCCTTCTGCAGCATGAAATGAGAATCTGAGCTCCAACTGCTGGGACAGAGCTTGTCACTGATGGGTTTCATCTCCTCTAATTACTGCTGAGACAGATGTCTCCAGCACAGAGCCGTGACTCAGCTTCCCAGGGACCCACACTCCCCGTGCTCCAGAAAAAAACAGCAAGAAAAACTTCTCCTTGTGCTTCTCACTGCCAGAGGGCAGGGATGGGTGGGATATTTGACAGGAATTGTTCCCTGTGAGGGTGGGCAGGCCCTGGCACAGGGTGCCCAGAGCAGCTGTGGCTGCCCCTGGATCCCTGGCAGTGCCCAAGGCCAGGTTGGACACTGGGGCTTGGAGCAGCCTGGGACAGTGGGAGGTGTCCCTGCCATGGATGGGCTTTGAGGTCCTTTCAGCCCAAAGGAATTCAGGATTCCTTGAGGATGTTTGGGGCTGATCTTCTGCCTAAACCCCAGCCTTGTCCTGGGCTTTATGCTGGCCAGGAGTCCAAGCCCAGCCCAGCCAACCCACCAGGTACCAGGAACTCCATTTCCATGAAAATACAATCTGGAAATTCCTTTTCATCCTCTCCAGTCCCAGATAAGGCACCAGAGCAGAACAGAGGCACAGGCACTGCTCTCCTGGAGCTTGTCCAGTCTGCCACTGCAGTGATTTGCTGCAGTGAACCACACCAGCAATGAACCCTCCATGGTGGCAGTCAGCCTCACACCAGCTGATTTAACTTCTCCCCAGCTCCACACATGCAGGACAGAGCCAGGACTCCACTCCACCTGCCTTAAAACCAGACTTTGCTGGGTCCCACACGTGCTGTGCAAAGCACAGCAATCCTTGGTGCTGCCAATGGCATCGTGTGATGGTGGCACAGGGACTTGGACTTAGTCCCAGACCTGTAAAATCCCGTAAAATGAACTAATAGCAGCTGTTAAACAAATGTGGGATTCAAAGGCAGGCATTAATTTCTGTATTGTCAGAGGTCACAGCCCACACCATCTGCAATCCACAATTAAGGGGTGTTCAACTCCCTCCAAAAGGCAGCAACAATTACTCAGGACAATGGAACTGTGGTTGCTGTTTTTCTCAAAGTGCTTTGCTTTGCCCAAACCCCATTGTTGTATTTCATTTTCACACTCGTAGTGTTTCCCTTTTCTGCGTTTCCTAAATGAAAACCAAACCTCAGAGTTTTCACACCCCAAAAAAGGAAAAGAAAGCTGAAAACCATTATTTTTCTCATTTTCCCTTCCTGCTTTGGAGAGAAACTTTAGCAGCCAGAGGGCAGGGATGGGTGGGATATTGGGCAGGAATTGTTCCTGTGAGGGTGGGCAGGCCCTGGCACAGGGTGCCCAGAGCAGCTGTGGCTGCCCCTGGATCCCTGGCAGTGCCCAAGGCCAGGCTGGACACTGGGGCTGGGAGCAGCCTGGGACAGTGGGAGGTGTCCCTGCCATGGCAGGGGTGGCACTGGGTGAGCTCTAAAGTCCCTCCAACCCAAACCTGTCTCTCCACTTGTACCCCTCCCACCCCACAGACAGCCCAGCTGTGGGGCCAGACACAGAGAGATTCCCAGAGATGAACACATCCACACATGGGATTGTTTAGGAAGGATTTAGGTTTGGTCCCCCCCACTCCTGGATGGCTGGAGACACTCCTGGGAGTGACTGGTGGAAGCAGCATTTTTTAAGCCTAAGGCAATGCCTATCAAAATCAATACAAAATTCCTACAAACCTCACCAGACACTGAATAAGGACTAAAATATTCAGTCACCACCAAGAAGCTCAAGCTGCACTTAAGTCCTTATTAAGCAGAATAAACAGATTAACAAAAAAAAAAAATTAAAATGAAAAGCTTTTGTCTTTGCTGTCTGGACACATGCACAGAGTGAGTGAAGATGTGAGACCTGTCCTGTGCAGGACCATCCTGGGAGGGGGGAGGGAGCAGGAGAGGCAAACTCCTCCAAAGCAGGGATTTGTTGGAACAGGTTTTAAGCCAGGCTCACCTGGTTTGCCTTGGCTGTGCACAGGGAAGGCCCCTGGTCCCTGCTGGTCTCCCTGCTGTGGAGCTGAGCCCAGGGGAGCACCCAGCTCCCTCCTGCTCTAATTAGGTCAATTAGGACTAAACAGCTAATTTCTACACAACTCTGTTTCAACAGATGCCACAGCAGAGACTCTGCCTGCCATAAACACAGAGAACTGAGCTGTGAATGCAGGCCCAGGGCTGTCCTGCCCTGCTGGGACCTGCAGGAACAACCCCAGACTGCACAGACACAGTGACTGTGACAACCAGTGACAGTCACAGTGACAGCCACAGTGACAATCACAGACACAGTGACAGTGACAATCAGTGACAGTCACAGTGACAGCCATGGTGACAGCCACAGTGACAATCACAATGACAGTCACAGTGACAGCCACACTGACAATCACAGACAGTGACAGTAACAATCACAGACACAGTCACAGTGACAATCAGTGACAATCACAGTGACAATCAGTGACAATCACAGTAACAATCACAGACACAGTCACAGTGACAGCCACAGTGACAGCCACAGTGACAATCACATTGACAGTCACAGTAACAGTGACAGTGACAATCACAGTGACAATCACAGTCACAGTCACAGTGACAGCCACACTGCCACAGCCACTGCTGGCCGAACAATTCCAGCTTTCTGAGCTCATCTACACCATAACATCAAATCAAACCCATCAAACAGCAGGAAACCTGCAGGGAAACAGGAAGAAAACATCTTTGGAAAGTCAGCTGGTGACTCACTGGAGGAGTGCAAGGACTGGTGAGAACTGGGACGCTGAGATTTAAAAAGCAGAATAATGAGTCCCAAATCTCAGAGGCTGAGCTGGGAATCCATGATTCACATGACTGGGGGGTTCCCTCAGGCAGCACCCACTGACACCCCTGAGAAGGGCAGGTCCAGGGACCACTGGGCACATCCTGAGACTTTCCATGACAAGAGCCATCAAAATGGAGGAGGAATCAAAAATCCAGAGCTGGGCAGATCAAATCCTGCAGTCTCTGATCAGCCTCATGTGATTTCACTCTGACTCTTAAATCTGTTAGCTTCAACCCACGGTAAAAAGACACATTCCAAGGAAAGGCACATTCTTACAGGGCTCTGCTCTGCCATCTGCAAATCATTATTCCTCCTTCATAAAAATAACTAAGTGCAAAGGGCTACAAGAGGAGAAAGAAATTCCTCAGCTCTTTCCAACAAGAATTTTTACCAGCAGCCAAAAAGGAGGAGGAAAGACCTGGGTGCAGTGTGTGCACTTCTAAAGCTGAGGGAAAAGGGGAGCAGAAAAGGAGCAGAAAAGTCTGCATGAGTACAACACTCATGGAGTGGAGTGGATCAGAGAAATCACAGAAATGGGGAGAAAGCCTTCCCTGTGAGGGTGGGCAGGGCTGGCACAGGGTGCCCAGAGCAGCTGTGGCTGCCCCTGGATCCCTGGCAGTGCCCAAGGCCAGGCTGGAGCAGCCTGGGACAGTGGAAGGTGTCCCTGCCCAAACAAGGTGGATTTTAAAATCCTTTCCAATCCAAACCATTCTGGGGTGCCGCTGACACAGCTCCAACCACAGCAGAAGGAAAGAGCCAGCAGAGCCAACTCGAGGGGTGTCTGCCCCCCACCCCGTGCCCAGGCTGGCAGGACCATTCGTGTCTTTGGCTTCATCCTGTCCTGGGAATGAGGGGGAGAAGCCTGGCCCAAAGCAAGCAGCTGTTCAGCTGCTATCTCATGATCTTTTAGATGAATATTTTTTCCTTTCCAATGTGAGTCATGAGACTGGAACGAGTGAGATTGTAAAATTTAAAAAGTTATCAGCTCTCCATCACTGGAAACATAAAACTCCTTTTCTCTCCAGTGACAATTAACAAGGAGCAACAGCAGATAAACTGGAGCTGGCTGCTTCCATCCTCACCTAATCTTCAAATAACTTAACCCCCCCAGAACTGCTGCTCCTTATCTGCAGCACAGTCCTTGCAGATGAGGCTGTCTCCACAAGAAGGATAAGGATGTACAGGTAAAAAGCAGATAAAGAGATGGGGGAGAAATGCTTGGCAGGCTAAAAAATAGGCCAAAATCTACAGAGCTATTGGTGAGAAGCAGCACAGGAGGAGAGATGAGAGGGAACAGAGGAACTCCTGGAGCTGGGATTATGAAGGTGCCATGAACAGCCTGAGTTCCTGGGAGTCCTGTGGGAATATGGAATTAGCAGCTACAGCAGAGAGGGTTTGCAGGTCAAATCTCAGCTCCATGTAGATGTCCAGCCCTCTGGGAATCTGGGCTTCTCCAGCAGCAGCCCCATGCTTTCCCTGCTCTTCCTCCACCTCAGACTGACCCACTGCAGGTTTTGTTGTTGCCCTCCAGGTCTTCCACCAGATTCAGGTCCAGGTGGGCTTTGGTTTTCCCAGTCCCACCCTCACACACCTGGATCGTGTCTGGATTCTCCCTGAGGGATCTGACTCTGCTTTCACCTTTGGAATGTTTGGGGTTTTTTATATGCCAGGAGCTCTTTTCTTCACCCACACAGACTCCTGCCACCTCTCCCTGACTTCCTGCATGTTCCAATGAGCTACGGGCAGATGATCCTGGAAAATGGAAAATCAGCCCATCCACCTGGACCTCGCTTCAGTTTGTGTTCTTTATTTCAAAGAAAAGTCAATATAAAGTAACTCAGAGCTTGTCCCAGTCCTTTTGGATCTCCTTCCTGAGCTGAGAAGTCCCAGCAAGCTCTACCAAAGCTGCACTTAGATATCACACTGCTAAACTACTAGAGATGAGACATCACAGAGAGATGATTTGGGCTTTGTTTTTCTTGAGCAAAAAAGTGCTGGAAGCAATTTTACCTCCCTTTTATCCAAACCTGAAACATATTATTGAGCTCTCTAGATTCCATTAAGGCATCAAAGCTGTGTTCCACACCATGGTTCTTTCAAAAAAAAAAAAATTCCAAACTCCGAAGTCTGCTTTCAGCTTGAACTGTCAAAATATTTTCCAGATGCAGCGCAGGTACACACTGAGAGCTGCCAGTCATCCCCAATGTCTTCCCTGGAAAGGACAATTTTACCTTCCTGCTTGCTAAGTTTTTAATTCCTTTTGTGGGCACACTTCATGCTAAGTTTCTGTGAAAGGTAAGTAAACAAGCTGGGATTTGCACAGGACACCCACGGACGTGTGTGAGAGACACCAGAGCAGACACAGCACTGCTGCTCCCAGGGACAGCCAGGACAGCAACAAACCCCAGCACGGCTGGGGGTTCTCAGCAGGGACCAGGACAGCGTTAAAATCTTTGCTGGTACCCCTCAGTGCCAAAAAAAATCTGGTTTAATTGGATTTAATGGTCACCACGAGCCTCTCCTGTTTGCACTGGCTGCTGTGTTTCCCTTTCCAGTGTCAGTCTCTGCTCTGATCCCACTTTCTGCTTCCAGCTTTCCCCTGCTCCTGGCTGCTCCCACATGGGGCTCTTTCCTGCCACTGTGCCCCAAACAGCCCCAGATGAACAGACCACAGCAATCAGAAAAGTGTTTGATAATCCAGCCCAGCTCTGCTGAACTGCTGGCAATTCCACATCCTCCAAGAGCTTCTTCTGCCTTTTGGATGGGGATTCTGAGTCAGACTGAGACCACTTCTGAACAATTCCATCCCTTTGACAGCTTTTATATGAAAAAAACAGGGAATTGTGACATCCCCCTCAAGATCCACCTGAAGCCAGGAAACCTGAGCCCAACTCAGTGACAAAATTTCAGGATTATTAAAGCTGTTGAAGAGAGGAGCTGTTCCCACCAGGATCAGCCACGTTCACCAGGCTGGCAGCAGATTCATGGAATCAGAGAAACTTCGAGTGCTGTGGGATGGAAGGGACCTTACAGCTCATCCAGTTCCAGCAGGGACACCTCCCAGTAGGGATGGAAAGGTGGATGATGGACATCAGGGACCCAGGCCAGAAGGGACTGTGTCACCTTGAAGAGAAGCATTTCCTCTCTGCTGCAGTGAAAAGTGACATTTGCTCAGGATGGTGGTGCTGGGTACCCCATTCCCACCCCGCTGGCTCCAGGCACATCCCTGGATCTGCTCCAGATCTGAGGGCACAGTGGGATCACAACAGGATCACAATGGGATCACAACAGGATCACAATGGGATCACAATGGGATCACAACAGGATCACAATGGGATCACAATGAGATAACAATAGGATCACAATGGGATCACAACAGGATCATAAAAGGATCACAATGAGATCACAATGGGATCATGAAGGGGTCACAATAGGATCACAATGGGGTCACAATGGGATCATGAAAGGATCACAATAGGATCAGAATGGGATCACAAAAGGATAACAATGAGATAACAATGGGATCACAATGGGATGACAATGGGATCACAACAGGATCATAAAGGGATCACAATGGGATCACAATGGGATCACAACACTTGGCTGCCCCAACCCAAACACTGCACTGTGCTCTCCAAACAAAGGCCCTGCAGCCAATTCCCGATGCCTCTTTTACAAACTGATTAATTAGCTTAATGAGGAGTTAGTGCATAATGAATGGGCAGCCCATGAAGCAGCCCCGGGCTGTGCCTGGCCCAGCACAGGCTCCAGCCACCCCAGCCCCCTGCAAACTCACACAGCCAAAACCTCCAGGCTTTCACCTCTGGGGGATTGACTTTTGTTTCTTGCCCTGCCGAGGCTTCCCAGCTATTTGAACAGCAGCTCAAGCCTATTTTGTCACATTTAAAACTTTTCTTGTTCAAAAGTGTAGGACTTTGTGATGTGGTTCCATGGTTCAGGTTGGACTTAAACATTGGAGGTCTTTTCCAACCTTAATGATTCCGTGATTCCCTTTAACATCAGTTTGATAACAACATGAATATTTACCAGTAAATGGCAAACAGGCAAGAATACCCCCAGAGCTGCTCCCACCATGGCACAGCCAGGGCTGTGATGGCTTTTGGTGCAGCACTGGCTACTGAGTCCTTCAAAAAACCCTCATTTTCAACAAAGCTCAAAGCTCAGACCCATGAAAATACACCCAAGGTCCTTATGAATTATAAGCTGTTTCTTTATCCCTTAAACTCACCAAATCAGGATATTCTGAGATTCCATTCAGGGTAACACTGATTTTTATTCTTGGAATTAGTGGCCATTCACTGGGAGCTGGAATTGCAGAGCATTGTGGCCAAATATATTCTCTGCTGCACAAAAAGGCACAAAAAAAGATTCCTTATTCTCATTTTAAAGATGAGGAATCAAAGTATAAAATAGTTGTTCAGAGTTCCAGAAGGAACCTGGAACAGCCAGGCCACAACTCCAGTGCTGGTTTGTGCAAAGGACTGACCTTTCCAGTGCCCAGGAAATAGGTGAAATATTACATTTGCTGCAGAATAAGTAAGGATGGGAGGAATTCGGGAGGGGGGGGAAAAGAAAAAAAATTTTTGCTTATTTTATTTTGCTCTTTGCTTATTTATAGCCCCAGTCTGTGCTGCTGAAGACTCAGTGCCTGCTCACACCCAGGAGACTGCACAGAACCACGGCCAGATGGGCAAATTCCCCACAAAAGGCTCAGAAGGGACGTGGAAATGGATCTTTTTTCCCAATCAGGAAGCTCAAACTGACAACATTCACTTTGCAGAAAAGTAATTTTGCAGCTTTGAGCCCTGCTTTGCAGCAAAGATGGTGAAATTCATGAAATCCCTGGAATGAATGCAAGCCTGGACCTGGCCAGGATGTTAAACCTGAATCTCATCAGGCAGGAGAAAAGGCTGGGGTTCAATTCAGCCTCTGAATTTATCACAGCTCTGAACAGGAGGGAATCAGGAAACAATACATTATGCTGCTTCAGCATTTCTGGCTTCAGCCTCCCAAATTTCAGCCTTTTCAGCTGCTGTAAGGCTTGGTCCATGGAATCTTCATCCTCAAAGAAATTCCTGCTATTTAAATCAGTCGCTAATGCTGCCACCATTTCTCTCTCCCAAAAACCAATCAGCCCTGACTTTTACAAGGAAGTTAATATATATATAATAATATCTGTGATAATATTTATACCCAATATACAAGCACTGATGTATAATCCTGCTGCTGCAGGGCTGCCCAACCCCTCCTGTGTGATACCATCAGCCTCTGCTCCCCAGCATCCCCATGGTCCCCTGCACGCAGGAATTCAATTAAAGCACTGAAAGGCAGCTTCTCCCAGCACTGTGCCCAGACAGGCACAGCAATTCCTGCCACAATTAACCAGGCTGAGAAAACAAAATGAAATCTGAGAGCAGCCCTCATTCTCTATTGACTAAAATTCATACTCTGCTTTCAGATAAAGGCCACTGTCAATCTCCTCGTGTCAGAGCCACTGGGAGGGAACCAAGGGTAGGAAATGCTGGAGCTGCTTTTCAAACCAGGGGAAGCTTCAAAGTGACAGGAGAGAGGAACAGAGAGGCTGTGGGAAGCAGAGTGATGGGAGGTTACAGGGGCCCTGAGGAAAAATGGGATTATCTCAACAACCTTGAGGACAAACCCCTTCATTGTGATGGGGGGAGATGCCTGCAATTTTTTTCCTTTTGCTTTTGAAACCCCTGCTCTTCAGCCATTTAAATCCTCTTTCCTGTCTTGCTTGTCATGTTGTCCTCTTCTCCAGCCATTCTGACTTCAGTACAGACTCGGGACACACATTCCTGATTTCAGTGGGAGCACTGTGGTCCCCCACTGCCACTGCTGGGACAAACCCTGTCCTGTCCTCTCCTATTCGAGCTGCCAGCACTTAAAATTCACCAACTGTGATATTAAGAGAAAAGGTAAAGCAGAGACAGGGCTTATTTATTAATCCTGCTGCTTCACTTATGAGACATCACCAGAGCCAAGGCTGCCCATCAGAATGTCCTTTATTGCAGTGGCTTTTTTATAATGTGAAATGTTGATCATAATCACATTTATAATGTGAAATTTTTATTATAATCACATTTCTAATGTGAGATGTTAAGTTAAACATTTCACCCAGATCACAAAACTGATTGTATTTGGTGTTTCTAAGCATTGTTAAAGTCTGGTGAGCCCCTTCTCCCTTTTCTCTGCCTTGCTGATACTGAGATGCTAAACTCTGAAGCATCCACAGTGTCCCAAGCTAAAACTTTAAACATGTAAAATCCACTGCCACATGGAATTTCATTCAAATTTATGAAACTGCCTGGAAATAGAGATCTTGAAATGGCTGTTCCCAGAAAACCCCAGCTCGGACAGGAGCTCTTCCTCTGCACTGGGGCAGTCACTGACAAGGCCCCACATCTCACATATGCCATATTTATCATATGGGGTGTATGGATTTGCACAGCCTCCTCTCTCCTGCCATGCTCCACAGGGATTCCTCCAGGCTCCTTCCATGGCCTCAGCACACCAAGGACTGACTCAGCCTTGTCTCTTGGCCACGTGCCAGGGCAAGTTTGCCTTGAAAGAGCTGCACCAGGGGTAGAAGTTCAGTCCCAGAGATGTGATGAAACAGCTGTGATATCACCCAGCCAACAGCTGTCCTTTCTGAACAGCCGTCCCAGGACTTTTCTTGGGCAAAGAGCAGACCACAAGATGTTGAGGGCACCCTTAGAAAGGAACACTGAATGCTGAAGGTGACAAAAGCCTGGGGAAGTCCTCAGAGTCTGTAGAAGAGCCACATTTAGCAAAAATGATAAAATATGATGCAACATTTCCCCTCCCTGTCATCCTGAAAACAGAGCTGATAAAGGATGTTGGATACAGATGTGATTTCATCCAACAGGACAAACCCTTAGGACAAGTTGGCTGGAGGGAGACAAGGGCAGTGTGAGGCCAAAGCCCTGAGCCAGTTTTTCTTTACTCTTTCTAAGGAACAAAATGTGAGCCCTGTGGGCTCAGCCCTGCTCTGGTCTGCTGTGCAGGAGGGAGGGAAGGAGAGGAAGAAGAAGAGGAAGAAAAAGATGAAGAAGATGGTGAAGAAGAGGGTGAATGAGGCACTTTCTGAACAAAAGGCAGGCCAGGAAAGCAGAGGAGCAGCAGCACAGCCAGAGCTGGAGCAGCACTCCTGCACTCATGGGAAGAGCAAACTCAGGCACAGTCACCAACCCCACCAGGGATGTGGCTGGATCCCTGGCAGTGCCCAAGGCCAGGCTGGACATTGGGGCTGGAGCAGCCTGGGACAGTGGGAGGTGTCCCTGCCCATGGCAGGGGTGGCACTGGATGAGCTTTAAGGTCCCTCCCAACCCAAACGAGTCTGTGATCACAAACTACTGAAGCAGCAAACCCAACCCCAGCCCTGCAAGGAGAGCTCACCCACATGTGGCTTCAGGGACATTGGACAGCTGGGACTTGAATCACCAAAACCTGAGCTGGGTCACCTAAACCCCTTCCTTGGTCACCCCTCCAGGACCCTCCTGCCACTTCAGACATGATCCCAGAATCCCAGGACCACTGGGGCTGGCAAAGCCCTTCAGCCCATCCAGTCCAAGCTGTGCCTGATCCCCACCTTGTCCCCAGCCCAGAGCACTGAGTGCCACATCCAGGTGACACCTCCAGGGATGGGCACCCCAAACCTCCCTGGGCAGTTCCAATCCCTGACCCCCCTTCCCATGGGGAAATTCCTGCTGGTGTCCACCCTGACCTCCCCTGGCCCAGCCTGAGGCCGTTCCCTCTCCTCCTGTCCCTGTTCCCTGGAGCACAGCCCGACCCCCCCGGCTGTCCCCTCCTGTCAGGGAGTTGTGCAGAGCCACAAGGGCCCCTCTGAGCCTCCTTTTCTCCAGGCTGAGCCCCTTCCCAGCTCCCTCAGGTGCTCCCCAGAGTCAGCACTGAATGATGGGAGCTCAGTGGGCTACAGAAGGTCAGGCTGGGGGGGTCCCACATCTCCAGGCCCTCCTGAAGGGTCCCCCACGAGCCCCAGTGACCACAGCCAGCCATGGCCCTGCTGATGGTTTGTACCTCACCATGGCTGTGGTGGGCTGGAAGATTTTTATTCCATGCCAAACCCAAGGATTTCCACCACAAAACCAGAGCTGGCTGCGTCTCCTCTGCAGCAGCTTCCAGCCATCCAAGAGCCCCCAGTTTAGGCCACATCTTTCCTTTGCTCCTCTGCACTCTGCACAAGCTCAGTGGTCCAACAGGATGTGCCTGTTCTCCTGGCAAAAACAAGCCTGGGAGTCAACAGGAGTTCAGATCCATAACAACAAAATTATGGAAAAAATTGGAATAGAAAGAGCCAGAAGATTTCTCCTTGGCTGCTGCTTGGGAAGGAATATATTCTCATAGCCAGCTCAGAGTCACAAGTCAATAATTTTCTGTACTGGTTTAAACTCCATAAAGATCACGAGCAGCAATTGCACGGCACAAACATTTCAGCTCTTCCCGTGGATTCTTTTACATGAGGAAAAATAGAAAATAATTGCTTCAATAAAAGTCTTTAAGGAAAACTAACTTGGAAAAACTGGGCAGTAGCAGGCAGTTAATGGCACCTTTTGTGTGTGCTGGGCAGGCTGCCCAAAATTCCCTTTCCTTTCCCTGATCAAGCAGGCAGCCATTCAAGTGTCCCCAAAGCCCAGCCACAGGGGTTGGGAAGTGATTAATCCTGCACCAGCTGCCCCCCTGCCATCCTTCATGTGTTTTTCCAGATAAAATTAGAAAACACTTCATTCCCCCTTTAATTTGCAGGATATTCACCTGCATTCCCAGCACTTATTACCACGTTCATGTCGGAATAACTTGGCTCCAGAGCCGAGGTGAAATTGAGTTTCCTTTCCCAGGCCATGCATTATATTTTAATTAATTCTGCTCATAGCTATTAGCACGGTGTCAGGCTGAGGCTTGGATGTAAACAGGAAACTCCAGGAAAGCCATTTCTGCAGGGCTATTCTCACAGGGAAACATTATCCCAGGTCCTGGGTTTGTGTGGAATTTGGGGACAGTGGGACTTGTCCAGGGTGGCTGATTGAGAAGCCAAAGCCACCAAAGCTGAAGGAAAACGTGGGGAAGGCTCTCCCAACTTTGCATTTGTGGCTTTTGCAGAGGAAATGAGAGCACAGAGCTGGGTGACACCTTCAGTTCATAATGGAAATTCCTCATCCTGCTGGAGCCAGGTATTCTATATCCATGAGGGCTTTTGGGGGCTGTTACATGGAAAAAGGAAATTTCATTACACTTGGAGCTGCTGGAAACTCTTTGGGAGGGAAGGGCAGGTGGATCCAGCCCCCTCTGCTCTGGTGGTGGGAAGCAGGGAAGGAGCACCAATAATTCCCTGCATCCTGAGCTGTGGAATCATTGGAATCATTACAAGGCATTCAAACAAGAGTTCCTAAAACACTCTTCTACATTTTCTTTCGAGGCAAGTAATTTATCAGCAGCACAGTTTTCCATCAGCTGTGTGAAACCAGTGAAAACATTCCCACAAGGAGAAAGTTCCAGGCTTTTTTTTCCCCAAGGAATTTTGCAGCCAATTCAGGGCAACACACAGAACCTGCACCACAACAGCTCTGCCTCCCTGTGCCTTCCTTCTCCTGAAACAGGAAAAACCCTTCATTTTCTAAACGTGGTTTCCATTTCATAGTCAGGAAAATAATATTCCAAGTGTCCTCTCTCCAGGGTAAAACCGTTTCACATAATTCCTGCAGCATCTGGTTTTGTTTCAGGAATTTTCTGTCTGGCAAATGTCACAATTGAGATGCAGGATGAGAACTAAAATGGGGATAAGAATTTGCAGTAGGTTAATTCTGACTTCTGGAAAGCTGCAGTAAGGTCCAGATGATCCTTTTGGACAGGGAATGTGACTTCTGCTGCCAGTGGTTTCCCCCTGAATTCAGCCCAAAGACACAAATACCTGGAAAAACTAAGAGCTTTAGAGTCCCTTTTTTCTACTGAGCCTTAAATAATTCTGCATTTCTATGCATGGCACAATCTATATTTGAACAAGACAAGTGGGAAAGCATATGAAATCCAGTGATTTGTAACCAAGGACTGAGAAAAAACAGATATTTTATGTGAGGTTTTAGTTTTTTACTGTCAAGGTGGCAGGGGGAGGGAATGCAAGTGAATTTATAACATGATCTTCCTTTAAATCCTTTCAAAAGAACCTAGATATAATCAGGGCTGAGCAAAATTTGGATAAGCAGCTTCCCAGCAGGGAAATAATATTTTTTGTGATAATGTTGGCCAGGAGAAAGTGGCTGTTTACTAGGACCTGGAGTTCTAGGAATACTGAGATTCTGGAATACTAGGACCTGGAATTCTTTCTAGGAGGATCTGGTCACAAAACTTCATCCAAAGTTGCAACAGCCTGAAGTTCTCCATCACTTCCACCCCAAATTTCCGGGATAACACATTCAGGGCCACAGAGGATTTGGTCACCAGAGATGAGGTTTTCCCTGATTTTCTGGACTCTGCAGCACCAGACTCCTGGAGCTTTGTCTGGGGAAGAGGATGCTCAATGCCAGCTTCTCTAAGGTTGGAAAAGCTCTCTAAGATCATCGAGTCCAGCCATTCCCAGCACTGCCAATGCCATCCCTGCCCCATGTCCCCAAGTGCCACATCCACAGGGCTGTTAAACCCCTCCAGGGATGGGGACTCCCTAAAATCCACCCTGACCTCCCCTGGCCCAGCCTGAGGCCGTTCCCTCTCCTCCTGTCCCTGTTCCCTGGAGCACAGCCCGACCCCCCCGGCTGTCCCCTCCTGTCAGGGAGTTGTGCAGAGCCACAAGGGCCCCCCTGAGCCTCCTTTTCTCCAGGCTGAGCCCCTTCCCAGCTCCCTCAGCCTCTCCTGGGGCTCCAGACCCTTCCCAGCTCTGTTCCCTTCCCTCCAGCCCCTCAGGGTCTGTCCTGTCCTGAGGGGCCCAGGACTGACCTCAGTGTCCACACGAATGCCCAGCAGAGGGGACAATCCCTGCCCTGCTCCTGCTGCCACCCTACAAAAGGCAGCCCCCTGTCAGGAGGTTTCTCTAGCTTCCTAATTTCCCCATCTGTTAATTAATTAAAATCGCAGGATGAATAATCCCTGGCTGCCTGAGCAGCGTTTGTCACCTCACTCCACGTGTGTCAGATCGCTGTGACTCTGGCAAAGGCCAGGATTGGGAATAATTCTGGGTGCCCTCCATGGAGCAGAGCCAGGCTGCTGCAGCTCGGGGGGGCTTACACTGCTTTAGTGTGAATCCAGAGCTTTAAACACAGCCACTTTTGATCTCCAATCAGAGGCAGAATAATAAAATAATCCACTAAAGATGGGAGCTCAGGAAGATGCAGGCACTAAAAGCATCCTTTGTTGGGAGGCTCAGCTGGCTCTGGACCAGAGAGCTCTGCCTGGAGATGGAGAAAGCAGTTAATTTGTTCTGCTGCTAAAACACAGATTAAAGTACAAGGCTAAAGCACAGTAAATAACATCATGTTCCTTATCAAAGCCAACTGAATGCTTGTATAAAACAAACAGAAACATTTTATAATTCAAGTGGAAAAGGGAAGGAGGTTAGGTTAGATTTGCACAGACAGACCCAGGCACAAGCTTTCTCAAAGGAATTTTCTCTCAGGAGAGGAGCAGTCCTGATGTGCCTTCACTCAGGACACACTCAGCTGTGGACATAATCCATCACCTGGAGCTCTTTTTTTTCCTTCAAGTAATTATTTGGAGTTTGCAGTGCATTAATTGAATGGGAGATCTCATCTGCACAGCATGCTGAAAGCTCACATTCCATCAGAAAACAGCAGCAGCTCTCCCGGGCTCTGGGATTTGCCTGACCCTGGCAGTGCTGGGGAAGGACAAGGGGTTGGTGTTTGTGGGCAGCCAGGGCAAGGCACCCACACCCCAGGAACTCCTTGAAGGTCCCTCCAAGCCCAACCACTCCAGAATTCTCTGGTAATAATGTAAGGATGTCATAGAAGCCAGGAGTGATCTGGGGATAAACCCAAGTGTGAATGACAGCATCCCTTAGTACTCGTGAATGCTTCACATCCCTTTCCAAGGCACTTCTCCCTAAGGAATGCTCCTCTTTCCTCCCAGACTGATGCAGACCCAAAGCCACCACTTTGCTTTTCATTCCAATCACCAGAGACACTTCGGGAGGTAACAAACTGAAAGGATTCTTGCCCTATGTATTTCCACAACAATAATTTCCTTTGCTCAATGCAAAAGCCTGTCATGAATATGTATTCCAGCAGCAGCCCTAAATCAGAGCTGAGGGTGAACACACAGCATATGCAGCTCCTCAATTAGAAATCTTCCCCGTGGAGATAAGGCAAACAGGAAAACACCAGGAGCCACCTTGTCCAGAGGAGCCAGGGGTTCAGGAAAGCCCTGTCCTGCCCATTTCCCAGTGCTAGGATCATTATACTTCCCTCTTGGAATTATTTTATAACGTACAGTGTTTGCCAGACCACGCAGTTCCAGCCATTCCCAGGTCACAGAGGTCACTGAGGCTCCTCCCCAGCAAAGCCCTCATTTGAGGTGGTTTGGTGATGCTCTCCTGGCACCTGGGTTAACAGAGTGATGTACAAAGGCACCAAAGGCTCTGTTCTCCTTCAAACTTTTCCAGGTTGGAGCAGTGCCAGAGAGGGAGATGATTTTTTCATGTCACTTTA
Organism: Sturnus vulgaris; assembly: GCF_052056855.1. Taxonomy (NCBI): domain Eukaryota; kingdom Metazoa; phylum Chordata; class Aves; order Passeriformes; family Sturnidae; genus Sturnus; species Sturnus vulgaris. The sequence continues at coordinate 9,969,262 of NC_142263.1, read as the reverse complement.
AAATCAAGAGGCAATATTCATTATTGCAGCATATTTGATCTGGTGATAGGACTGATGAACTGGTGCAAACCACGTTCAGCCAGGGGGGATTTGACCCTGGTTTAACCTGCTGCAGCAGAGCTCTGGTTAGGGGTAGAAATGAGCCAAGACACTGACTCTTGTTTAATAACATGGAAAGGGTCCCAGTTTATTCTTCTTACAGATTAGCCATCCTAGTCACAAACTTTGACTGCAGTAAACTCCCACAGCAGACTTCCTTTGCACACTCTGACTGCACAGCCCCACTCAGGGTCTAACTGCAGCCCCAGCCTGACCTCACAGCAGCAAGCCTCTCCCATTTGGTCACTCCTCTTAAGTGCTTCTGCTTCCTCAGGGCTCCTCTACCTCCTCCAGGGCCTCTGCCTCCAAGATCCCCTGAGCAGCCACCCCACCCCTTTTATCACACTCATCAGTCTCAGCTGGGACCCATTAAAGGCAAGGCTATTCTTTGGTAATTAGTACAACTGGGACTTATCAGGGGTGAGGCCACCTAAAATCTCTTCTTCTACACCTACATAACCCACCCCTCACACCTGCTACAGACTGGGCAAACCCTGCCTGAAGGTCCAGCCTCACACACAGCTCTGGGAATTAAATCTCCTGTCACTGACACAACTCTCTCACCTGCAGCTCTCTGGCCTTTTCCCTCTCATTTCAGAGCACCTGCCCAAGCTGTGATTCTGAGCAGGGAGAGAAGGAGGCCAGGGGAGCCCCAGCATGGGGGTGGGGTGTCTGTACTGCAGGCAGCTGTGGGGACATGCATTAATTCCTTCACAAACCCATCCCAGCAGCCTCAAGAGCCTCACTGTCTTCTGGCCATCCCCAAAGCACCAGAAGCTCCAGGGACACAGTGAGAATGGAAAGCAGGCCCAGATCCTGGGAAATACAAACCTGGGAGGATAGATCCCAGGAAAACCTTGTAAACCACCAGGAGACCTCAGCAGGTGCCAAACCTGAGCTCAATCCCTGCTTGTGTTCAGATCACAGGTTTGGAAGGGACTCTGCTGTGAGTGGCAGCAGTGCCCAGTGTGATTGCTGTCACCAGCATCAATCCCACAGCCACGAGGAAGATCCAGCTCCACTGGGACTGCTGGTTTCCCTCCCACACCCACTCACTCCAAAGCAGATTACACAAAGTGATGGCACACTCAGGGAAAACACATCTCCAAATCCTCCACTAAACCCCCTCAGCCACGGGCAGCATTTGCTGCTTTGTGAGGGGCAGAGCCCCACATCTCCCAAAATCCTCGGGAGCAGATGGCCCTGGGTTACAATGCCCAAAGTTTGTATTCTGTCCCCATGTATTAACCCAGCTGGGGCAGTGATCCTGATCTCTGTGCAGATATCCTCTGCTAATGGGCCATGTGTTAACCCAGCTGGGGCAGTGTTCTTTATCTTTCCACAGCCCATCCTCCCTCCAGGAGATCTCTCCTGTTCATGGCCATGCAGTCCCAGGGCAGGGCTGATCAAATTCCATCATCCCATTGGGAGATGCTCCAGCCAGGGGCAGGAGCCAAACATTTCCTACCCAGATCAAAGCTGAGATTTGGAACAGCAGAGCAGCCTTTTCCCACTGGATCCCAGAGGATAAGAGCTCCCAGACCTTCCTACAGGATCACTGCTGCAACAAGAACACTTCACTGGACTGCTACCATCCCCTGATTAGAGGGGTGTCAGGTTGGATTCTGACTCTGTCAGTGGTTTTCTCTTGTACTACTGCATGTAATTTCTTTTTCTCTTTTTTTCCTATTAAATTGTATTTCTGACATGGAGTCTCTTACTGGTTTTGCTTTCAAACCAGCACAGAGAGCAAGGATCATTCACACAATTCTACTTACTGGAACATGGATACCATAAACAAGCAGAGTACCAGAACTCCCACAAGGATGAGCCCACTGGATCATACAGGACAGCCATGTGCCTGCCCCTCATTCTGCTGCCTGTTGAATCACACAGAGAGGGGAACAGCAGAGCAAAAAACCAAGAGGCTGGTGCTGGATGCCCTGGAAGTGATGCCCATTAACATGTCTGGATGCTCCTAGGATTTCCCATGCTTAGGGATAAGCTGTGCTCATCATCACTTCATCACCACTTATTTCACCATCAAACAGAAATAAACTTGGGTTCCTTGGTTCCTTAAATTCAGGAATATTCTACTCTGAGGATGTGCCAATAATACCAAAAATAACAATAATAATATATATCTTTAAATCCCAATGAAGATCCCAGGGCTCCATTTACCACATCCAGTTCCAAGGGAAAATTTCTACCTCTTGTGATGGTAACTAAGAGAAACAGGAAAATGCCAGACTAAAGACTGCCTTTTGATGCTTGCAACACTCATAAATCCAGGTGAGTTTACTCTATTTCATGTTTAAAGATTTCCTCTTAGCCAACACCAAGGAGTTGCCACTTTCTGCCTCCAAGGGAGTTCGTTATGGATCGATTCAAAGAGCAGGGGAGCAGAAAAATGGGCATTTTCTGGTAACTGTGCTGTTACCTGCTGCCCTGCACATGTTCATGGGGAAATAATAACATCTGCTTTAAGGTATGATCATGTAACTGCCAGGACTGCACCAGCAGCTCCCATGCAACGAGCAGGAAACACAAGGTGAAACATGGGGAGATGTGTTTGATATTTGTACATGCTCAGGAGAACATTTGCTGCCTTTAAATAGCAGTGCCTTCCAAAGGAACTGAGATAGAGCAGGGAAAGCAGATAGTGGATGGCAGTCTGGGAATGAGACCTTGGCAGGACAATCCCCAAGAGCTCAGAGCCAGAGCCCCTTCCCTGAACAGCTGAGGCCCCACAGAATATCCTGAGGTGGAAGGAAGCCCAAGGATCAATCCAGCTCCTGGTTCTGCACAGGCCAACTCAGGAATCACCCACCCAGGCTGGTGGGGCTTCAGAAAGCCAGAGTGTGAAATGACAACGCAGGGGTGTTCTGGGTGGCTCTGCCCGTGTTTAGGGGTGCTGCAGAGCACCCATGGCCACGTCTGGCTGCAGGGCAGAGCTGTCCCCCACTGCTGGCTCCAGCTCTGGTGACATCTCTGCTGCTCCAGAGGTTTCATGTGTCCCTGCTCAGGCTGTGCAGTTGTGTCTGTGCTGACCCCAACCCTGGGACAGGGACACAGCAGCTGCTCCACTGTGCCTCAAGCATCCTCAGTGCTTTTTCTTTCTCATTTTTAAAAGCAGCATTTCAATCACTCTTAGAAGAGAAACATCTTTTCTGAGGTGGGAAGTCAAAGCTGCTTTTCTTGGCAGTATAAATGTGTCCTGCAGTCACTTTTTTTATCTGAGCTCTGCTGTTGCATCGATTTTGTTCGTCTCCTTTCTAACCTGCTGTTCATGTGAAAGAACAAATCCTGGCAATAACAGCAGTGCCAGAAAAGCATTTTATAGAATCACAGAGTACCCTGAGCTGGAAGAGCCCCACAAGGACCATCCAGTCCAAGTGCTGACCCTACTCAGGACAGAGATTTGAGCTCTGCTCTGTCAGCTGCATGTCCCTGGCTCATCCAGCTGAAGAGCACATCCCTGCTGCCTCGGGGTCCCTGCCTCAGCTCTCAGCCCAGCCCAGGCTTTTATGGCCCAGCTAAACCTCCCTGAAGTGACTCAGTGGAAGTGCTGATGCACCAGCCTGGCTGCAAACACAGCACCCACAAAGGGAAACATCCCATCTCCCAGCACCTCTGTGAGAGAGCCACAAAGGAAGGGTCGAATGAGGAGCAACAGCAGGAAAAAAAATCAAATAGAAAAATCTGTAGCATCTGTCAATCCTGCCTTTTAACTGGCTCAGCTGGGCTGGCAGGGATGGCAGCCAGGAGCTGGAAGTCAGGCCCACTAATCTGATTAAGGGGTGATTAAAGGGCAGAGACTTGGAAAGGAAGGGGCTAAAGGGTTAACAAATCCCACACTCCTCACTGCAGAAGAGAGAACACTGTCTGCCTTGATGATGAAATGAGTGCAGTTTTGACAGATCTGGGGCTGCTGTGCTTAACCTCTCCTGCAAGGAGATTTTGAGCTGATTTGCTCTGTCAGAAGAAATCCTTCCCACTGCCAAGCACTTCTTCCATCTGAGGATTTAGCTGGCAGCAGGGAGCACAAACAACTTGGAAATCACTCGCTGTAAACTTGTGTGCATCTTCTGTGCTCTCTGGCCTTGCAGGAGCTGTCCTGTAACACACCAGAGCTGTGAAGTGAGGGGCAGGCAGAGGGAAAACAAGGACTGAGATCCATCTCTCCCAGGACTGAGATCCATCTCTCCTCACTATCCCCAGTGCTGGATCAGCCTCAGGCCTTGATCCAAATTCCCAGAGCGGGAGAGAGACTTCAGCAGGATGAATCGCTCTGTGTCCAACTTTCTTCTCCTGACAAAGCACGGGAATTGTCCAGGACTTTCCCGTGAGATTTGGGGGAGACCCTTCAGTAAGAGCACAGCCAGCACACTGCTGAGTGCTCAGCAGAACGAGGGTCAATCTGGGGTGGAAAAGAGAGAGCAGAGGCAAAATCCAGGAGTTCTCTCTTTGCTTTCAGCCAGATCCAAGCCTGCGTTTTTGAGAGGGAAGTGGAGCTGGATGTAGCCAACAGCTGGTGCCAGGTGAAAAGGAGGAACACCCAGTCCTGACATCCCAGAGCTCACTCCAGCCTTGGGCAGAGATGGGGCTGACATTCCGAGGCAGAGGCGACCTCCTCTAAATTTGATAGCTTTGAGTGGGCTTTTCATTAACCCAGGAACTTGTTGAACACATGAACTTTTAGGAGCAGCCAAGTACCCACACGCAGAGTAAAGCAGCATCTTCAGCCTTTCCAAACCTCTCCGTGCTTCCAGTGCAGGGCCAGGGAAAAGCCTTTCTCTGCTTGACCTGTCACTTCTGATTTGGAGCCTTCCACATCCTCCTCCTCCCTCCAGGCTGCAGCCCGTCCCTGCTGAGCACTCCCCTTCGTGCCCTTCTCTGACCCATTTCCAGCTGGGAATGGCTCCTGAGCCGGCAGTCCCGGAGCAGGCAGGGTGTGGGCAGCCACAGCAATTTCTTGTCAGCTCCTTTGCTGATAAATCCCCGTGGTTCTGCTGGCACTGGCTCAGGGCTGCTGTCGGCAGGAGTTTCCTAAGGCACAGCAGGGAAATCTGTGGGGCTTGCAGGACCCTGCATCAAACGTGGCTCAACCATCACAAAACTTCCATCTCTGGAGCAATTCTAACAGAGAAACTGCTCAGCTCTGAGAGCCACAGCCCTTCCAGGTGATCACCATTGTACAATGGCTTTTCTTGCCTTTCAGCTGCCAGGATCAGATACTCTTCAGCCTGCTCTATTTACATGATTTGCCAGGAGCTAAATGCTTTCCCTGACAATTGAGCTGCTTCTTTAGAACACAGCTTTCCTTTGTGATGCTTTCCAGCAATGAAAGCAGCCGGCCTGACGCCCCAGGACTTGCTCTTAACTGGAAAGGAAATATGGGAACCCAGGAAAAGAAATCTTATTTGCACTTCCTGAAGATGTGCCGAGAAAAGCTCAGCAGGAGCAACATCATCCCCTGAGATCTGCAGCCCTGGGTCACGTTTCCTTGTACCTATAAAGAATATTGCTCTTCTCCTTCCATAAACCCCGGGATTTACACCAGCAGGGTGGGAACTACCTGAGCATAACCTCCAGCAGATAGAACTCCTCATTTATCTACAGCTCAGATATTGGACCTGAGGGCGTAGATCAGCCTGGGGAGCATGCACTGTGCACTACCTTAAATGTTGCTATAAAATAAGGAGGTTTATGAATTCCTGTTGTTTAGTTAATCATCGATTTATTTCAGAACCCTGCAAACTGCAAGGCAGCTCAACTTGAGGGGAAAAGGGAAAAGAGATACAATTTTATGGGAAGATAAAAAAAGAGGTTTATTATATATAACCATTAGAGTTCCTCCTTCAGATGTTTCAATGTCTAATGAAATTTAAAGCTCTCTCTGTGTTTTCCTCCCTCCTCTACAGTGATGATTGCCTTTAGATATACACCCCAGTTACAGTAACATAACCAGAAATTATTGCATGCCATAGGTATTTTATTATGCATTCAGTTTTTTAGGGCTCAGATTCCATCTGCACCACTGAAACCTGGTCAGTAAAACTGCCAGAACTTCTGCAAAGACAGCAAAACTGACAATTCCCTATTTCATATCACATTTTCAAACATATCTCCCTCTTAAATGTTACAGGTCTTCTAAATTTGATGCCAATAAACACATTTTTCCCTTTAAATGTGTCCCAGAAAGCCAAGCAAATCCATTAAACACAGCAAGTGCTACCCCTGGAGCACATGAAACCAGGCAGCCCAGGCTCACATTCCCCTGGCTGCTCATTTTTGGGAAGATACTTCTCAATTTTATTGGACATAAAGGTGTGGGAATGGGGGAGGAGGTTTCAGTGTCTACGTATTCCTCGCAAAAAATGAAAATACAGCTGCTGTAAATGTCTTTACATTTAAATATAACAGATTTTAAAAGGAAGAGGCACTTTGAAGTAGGACATAGGGCCAAGATCCCTGGCCTGGGGTGCAAATTTCCACCAGAGGGTTTTGGAAGCAGGGATGACACAAACCCCACACCTCCTGCCCCTTTTCCCTCCCAGGGGAGTTGGTTCTTGCCCAGGTGGTTCCCAGCAGGATCCTCACCTCCCCCAGGGCACATCCCCTGGCACCAGCTCCTCTAACCAAGCAGCCAGCAGAGCAGCACAACCTGCTCCAGACACTCCAAAATCACTGAATCCAGACCTGTCCCCAGCCCCTCACCTCACCTGGGGACCCATCCACACTGCAAGCAACTTCAACACCTGAGCTCACACAGGACACAGATCTGCTTGCTGACACCTCCACCTGAGGTAACCACCCTGCTCCTGAATGCTCTCCTTGGATCATCCCAATGCTAATCCCTGAACAACTGCTTGCTCCTAATTTAATCTAAATAATAATTCAGTAATTTCATCTAAATAGACAACAGAACTCTTGTAAAAATGAGACAAAAGACACGGCCAGACACACTTCTGTGTGCCTGACCAAGGCAGCAAATGATGGAAGTGAACAGCTCTGAAGGGTTTTTAAAATGGTTCACTTGGCTGATTTTGGGCTGTCACCAAAAATTACCAGGGAGGTGCCCTGCCAGAAAGGGTCTGTCTGCTGCTGCCATCCACAGACCCGAGCCACAGGGACCTGGCTCTGCTCTCTGAACCATTTGAAGCTGAATTTGGAAGCTTTTGCTCCATGGCCTTAGAAGCAGGTGGAGCAGCAGCTGCAGGCAGGAGGAGCAGCCCAGGTGAGATGGACTCAGGGAGGAGCCTGGGAGAGCCTTCAGCAAAGCAAACCATGGGAGGGTGATCCCCCTGCTCTGATGGGAAGGAGCCACAGGGGCTTTGTCAGGGCAGCTCGGGGCAGGAGCTGCTGGCAACATCAGAAAACTGCATTTTTTTTTTCAACTCTGCTTTTTTTCAAGTGTGGAATGAATACATCTGTGCTGGCCATTAAAGCAGGAACCTCTGAGCCACAGCCTGTGGCTTCTCCTGGGACTCCCCACCTCTGAGCACCCTCTGGAACAAGCACAGATAAGGAGAAAACAATTCCTGCCAAAATCTGAGTTCACCAGGCTGTGAGAGGTTACAAGATCTGGAACTGGCTGAGCACAAACCAAAGCCACAGGAATGCTGGGTTTTAATGTTCACAGCCAAAGGCCAGGTTCCTGATCCTGGAATAATCCAACAAGGAACATGAGCTTGTTGCAGACCCACAGAGCTTCAAAATGGCCAAAGCCAAAATGCTAAATAGAAGCCAGATGTAATTCTGTACATTTAGATGGATTTAAACCCAAAATCCCAGGAAGGAGAGGAGAAGCACTGAACTTCCAGATGCAAACTTTGTGTTTGTTTGCAGCTCTACAGCTTCAGAGTCGACCAAACCCAGCCTAATGGGGGGTGACAGCTGAGCCCCAGGTGTGGTTTTGGCTCACTCTGCTGGAGCTCACACCAATTGGAGGGGACTGGAAAGAGGAAAATGTGTCCTGACAGCACAGAAATTCACAGAGGGATGGTTCAGCCTTGGGATTTGCCTCAATTCCCTCTGTCCAGATCTCCAGGAACAAAATGGGCGGGCACAGGGGGAACCCAGAGCAGCTGGGGTTCACAGTGGGAACCTTCCTGTGCCACCTGAAAGGTGAAAACCAACAGCTGCCTCCTTTGGTGGGGGATCAACAGCTCAGGATGGAAAGGACCAAAGAGCAAGAACTTTATTCATCATTCACAATGTCTTTGCCAGCTTTTCTTAAACATTAAAGGCTCCAGCCCCTTCCCCCAGTCCTGGCTCATCAGTTAATATCCAATATTTCCTTTGGGAAGGAAACACAAAGCATCCTACTAAACAATTCCAGAGCCACTGCTGTGCCCTGAGCTCAATCCATGCTAGAATGATGCCAAAGGTACAAAGAGATAAAGGAGATGCTGGATGCTCAGCCCTGAGCCTGCTCACTGCCAAAGCTCCTCCTGCACACAGGATCCCCCTGCCCTGGCCTGGCAGATGTGCAGGACAGGGATGGGCAAAGTGCTGGGCACAGACCCGAGGGATTTCCAAGCTGAGGTGCCAGGAGCATCCCCAGGGCCTCTGGCAGTGGCACCAGGGAACAGGGAAGGGACACACCCCGAGGATCCCTTCTGAGCATTGTCACTGTCCTGCAGAGCCTGGGGGTCCTGCTGGCACCCTGTGCCTTGGTAAAGCAGAGCTTTACCAAGCTGAGTCTCAGTCTGCAGACTCAGAACTCCCCTTTCCCATCCTAAGTTTGATATATTTAGTCCAAATGTGAATTTATGCCTAATTGTCTCTCTTGGTTTAACTCTGCTGCTTTGACAGAATGAAACACCTCTGAGGAAAATAAACTGGGTTTCTCTGTGCCTGAGGCACATCCAGACAGTTCTGTCCTCCCTGGGATTACACAGGAATTCTTCATTATCAGCTGCATCATTTCCAGTGGGTTCTGCAGTGCTGGGAGATTCTGAGGCTCTTTGCAGGCTGAGCTTCAAGGCACAGATCTGATATTAAGGAACTGCAGTCAGCACAAAGCTGTATTTCTTTATAAAGGAAAAACTAAAAAAAAAAAAAAAGCTGAACCTGGTCTGATTGATTCCACTTCATTTGCATATGCCCACTAGCAGCACTTTGGTTAATTAACACATATTTTGTGTCTGTAGATGAATATGAAATAATGGGTTTGGTACTGAGGCTTTGGGTATAAATTCAAGCACTGAACAGGTTCACTTCCCTCCTTCTGTATTTTCTGTGTAAATAAGACATAATAACTCCCGAGAAGGCGGTGACACATGACAAAAGCCAAGAAGGATGTACTTGTATTTTAAAGCCAGATGAGTTAATTAGCTCATCAAATGGAAGCACTATTTGGATGGGCAGGGATGAAGAACAACACTTTCTTCCAGGGAAAAATTTAATTCTGGAAATATTAACCCTTATGGCTCAGGTTCAGCTCCAGAGGCCTCAATCCAGAGCTGCACTTAAGCAGGTGAAATGTGAAATAGTGCTACCAAAATTAAAAAGGCTGCCCAGGTGGCTGCAAGTTAAGTGCTCTGCTGGATCTCAGCCTGGGCAGTCAGAGGTGGAATTTAATTTCATTTTCTGACCTTCCTGCACCAGCAGCTTCCAACAAGCTCAGGGAGAGGCAGGAAATGCTGCTCCAATCCTAGAGCAGGAAAACCCCAAGAGATCCTTCAGTCCCACGGCATGCAGTGCCTTGGGGGCAGAGGTTTTGGCCAAAGCCAAGGAAGGCTGAGTCACCCACGGAATCCTCATGGATTTGAGGCACGATAGGGCTGGAGCTGAGCTCCTGCAGGAGGAGGCTGCTGAGGAGGTCGAGCAGCAGCATCTTCCCTGCTGAGGGACTCCTGAGGAAACCCTGGAGTCAGGAGAGGGATAAAAGAGGTTGAACACATCTCAGGCCTCAGGCAGAGGTGCACCAGAGCCATCAGCTCCGAGCCAACAGCCTGGCTGTGAATAACAAATCAGCTCAGAGAGGGCAGAGATCACTGCTGGGAGGGAATTCCCTTCCCAGGGAGCTGTGACTGGGAAAGCTGCTCAGAAGGAGCCCCACAGAGCCCCTTCCTGTGGGGATCACAAGGACACTGCAGACATAGAGAAATGCACAGGGAAATGTAAATCCTGTCCTGGTGCTCCCACTGTTATCCCAGGGATGCTCAGGGCAAGGCTCAGTGGTGGCACATCGAGGGACTCAGTGCCAGGATCCTCCTGCTCCTGGAAGGAAAGGGGAGATTTTCCAGGATGGCTGGTGGAAAGAAATGATGAGTTCCCACTGAATTTGGCTGGGAATTTTCTCCTCCTTGTTGCACTGAAGCAGCTCCTCAGGTCTGCCAGTACTGGGAAAGCTGTGGGAGAAAGGAGCCAGTGAACCTGAGAGGACCAAATGAGAGATCCTGGCAGATCCCAGGGATGCCAACACCTTCCCTACACCCAGGAGGTGCTGCAATTCCCAGCCCAGCCGAGCTCCAGGCACACAAAACCCACCTGAACATGGCACAGCAGGCACAGTGAGCTCAAGGATTCGTCTGGATCAGAACAAGGCAGGGGCTGAACATGGCACAAACCCACAGGGATCTCCCAGAGCCTTCCCCAGAGCCCTGGAGCCAGGCAGGATCCTGAGCTGTCATCCTTGCTCTGTACTGCACACGTGGAGCTGGGGACAGACACTGGGGACACACCCAGCCACAGCACAGGCAAAGGAGCAGGGACTGGACACAAACTGGGATTTGGGGACTGGGAATGGCACCATCCATCCATCGGGCTGACACCAAACACAGGGCTCCCCAGTGACCCCAAATACAAGGACTGGGGTATGATGCCTGGAAAAGCTGAGCTGGAACAGAGACTGGACAAGACAAAAGGGATAAAATAGGGATTTATTGAAAGGATAAAAGAGGGATTTATTGAAAGGATTCACCTTGGGCAGTGCAAGAGCCCGGCCGTGGCTATACCCAAATCAAATCCAAGATGGATCCTGGTCACAAGTCTTTACACTTTTATAAGTTTTGGTTCATCTACACATTGGAGTCAATGATCCACCCACAGCCCCAGGCTATGAAGTCTCAGCCCCCTGGCTTGCCCCCTTTCCCTCGCTGTTATTTCTGCTTTTTGGGTACTGGTTGTCCTCAATTCTCCAGCTAAAAAGGAATTGTTTTGTCTGACTCCCCTGTGAAGAGAACTTACTTACATTTAATATGAAGAGTTACACACTAAGAGCAGAGATTCTGAAAAATATAAAAGCTAAAACCCAAGGCATCATTTCCAAGGGATTTGGGTGTCCAGGGGGGATCCAGGAGGAGATGCTGGGTCCTGCAGCCACATGGGATGGGGCAGGTGACAGGGACAGGGGAGAGGGACAGGAGGCAGGGATAGGGGACAGGAGGCAGGGATAGGGGGCAGGGATAGGGGGCAGGCGACAGGACAAGGGACAGGACAGGGGACAGGGCAGAAAGCTCTCCCTGAAGCTGGGAGTGCAGCTGCCTCCTCCAGGGCTGGGACAATGCTCGGTCACAAACTCGGTTATTGTCACTACAGTTTCCTGCTGACTCTGCAGGCTGGATGGATGTGGGCAGGGAAATGCTGTCAGTCTGTTCCCTGCCATCCCATCAGGCTGTCAGCTGCACTCTCTGTCCAGGAGGAGTTCAGATGAGAAGGAAATGCAGCTTAACCAGCTCTGAGAGCCTCGACTGCAGCCAGGGCTCGTGGAAAACAGGGGGTGGTTTGTAAAAATGAACAGGTTTGACCTCAAAGTCCTTGAGAGAGGACAACAGCACAGCCTCACAGAGACCACAAACACACTAAAACTGCTTGGGAATTTTTAACTCCGAGGTTTTGGGTTGGAAATCACAGGAGTGCAACAGCATTGATTACATCTTACCAGGAATAATCCTTGAGCTTAGAGGAAATCTGTAGTCAATGAAGAGAGAGTCTGATCCCTGGAAAAAGCCAACACCCAGTGAGACAGGGCTGCTCCTGAGTCAGGAGCACCAGAAGAGAGATAAAATCAACTTTGTGGCTCTGGCTGAGGTGGGAAGGGATCTGTGTGTCCCACAGCCCCAGCAGGTGCATCACAAGTGAGTCTGCTCATAAGAAAGGACAAAAAAAAAAGGCAAAAAAACCCCTCACTTCGCAGTCATAACAAGCAGGGAGCTTTCCAAAGGCTTTAGGAATATAATGGGATGAAAAAACTCCTCATTCTTCACCTCAGTTCATTATGAGCCTCATTTCTTCGTGCCACATTTTCCTTGGCATTTCCCAAGAGTGTTTTTTTGTGAGAAGACAAAGTTCAGTTTTGCTGCTGGGAGTTGGATTTTAGGGAGAGACAAGGCTGTTTTTTCTGGTTTATGGGGTAATTTATATCCCAGACACTGCAGCACATGCACAGAGCAAATGTGCTGATGCTCCCCTTGCACAGGGAAGAGTGAGGGCAGATTTCAGTGCCTGTTCCAGGCACCCAGGAATACTTTGGAAGACAGTTGTCCTCCAGGGAGAGCTGCTATAAAACAGCTTCCAGAGGGCCTAACTTTGCTGCAGCTCAGCAATTCCTGACCAAATTGCAGCCTCCAGGCACTGGGGGAGCCAGGGCTGCTCCAGCTCATGCATCATCCCCACAGTAATGAGATCCCAGGGCTGGGAACGTGGCCATGGCCCAGGCAATGGGGACAGAAGGGCTGGCCCTGGACCCCGGGGGCCAATAAAGAAGGGGAGCAGTGTGCCTTGCAGGATGCTGGCAAGATGGAATTTATTTATTTCCCTGCTGGCACCCCCATGCCAGCTCCTGCTGCAGAGAAGTCCCTGAATCCTCCCCACAGCAGCAAGGAATGGCTGGGGACAAGTCCTGATGGGGCAGCACTGGGTGTTCCCTGGGGATGCAGCCCAGTCACTGCCACGGAGCCTCTGCTCCCAGGGAACAAGGGACACGGCCTCAAGCTGCACCAGGGGGGCTCAGCCTGCACATCAGGGGGAATTTCTTCCTGGAAAGGGCTGTGAGGCCCTGGAAGTGCCCAGGGAGGTTTGGAGTCCCCAGGCACTCAGTGAAAGGGGGAAAGTGCAGACTCAGCTGCCTCCTTTTCCCCACAGAGGATGGGGAGCTGGAAGCCCAGGAGAAGTTAAAGTGATGGAAGTCATGCCCAAGAAAAACAGCGTGGGATGGAAAACCAGAAACCAGCAGCAAGGGACACTGGGGGTGTGTTTGGTTGGGTGTGGGAGCCCCTGGAGCAGCCTCAGTGGGCAGACAGTGAGAGCCAAATCCTACAGCAGGGGAAAGCCAAACCTCACCAAAATGCAGTGGAATGAGCAACAGCAGCTGTAGGTGTAGAAGAAGAGATTACAGATAAACTCACCCCTGGTAAATCCCAGTTGTGCTAATTAGCAAAGAACAGCCTGGCCCTCATGGGGCTGAGACTGATAGAGATCAGTGTGATAAACGGGGTGGGGTGGCTGCTCCAGGAGATTCCTGGAGGAACAGGACCTGGAGGAGGGAGAGGAGCCCTGAGGAAGAAGGAATGATCCAGAGAGAACGAAACAAGGAGGAGTTGCTGCAGTAGAAGATGTGCTGTGAGGTTAGCCTGGGCCTGATGGAGCCAGAGCTGCTGCTGTACCCTGCAGTCACAGCTGAGCTAGGTGACAGCTGTGCTCAGGGTTGTGGACACACACATTTAGAGAGCTGGGGAATTACAGCTTGGAAATTCTTTTCAGGCCTGGATTTCTCCTGACTCTCAGCTCCATTCCCAGGCTGACAAGCTGACTGCAGCTTCAGTTAGGGAGGAGTCTCCCAGGGTGATAACATGGTGACAAACAGAGTGGAATTCATCACCAACATTAACCCCTGGTGTCTTTCCCGTGGGACACATCCTGAGGTGCTGTCCCAAGGATGTTTTTCCCAATTGTCCAATGAGCTCCTGTCCTGTCCTGGCTGCACTAACACACTTTAAATCCGGGCTGTCTGTACAATAAATTGGCCTTTTTTTCCCCACAGAGCTCCGTGTGTGTTGCTGTCCTTTCTCTCTCTTTGCAGCACAGTAACCCCACACAGTCTGCAAACCAACAGTCACAGTCTAGCAGGAATAGCCAGCAGTCAGAGCTGCAGCAGGACCCTACAGGAGGAGCTTGCTGTAGCAGAGTCAGGATGGCTAAGCTGTAAAAAAGAATAAACCAGGACCCTTTTCACGTTGTTGAATGAGAATTTGTGTCTTGGCTCATTTCTACTCCTACCAAGAGCTGTGCTGCAGCAATAGCTGAGTCCTGTCGAGGAGGAGGAGCAGAGTCAGAGCAAAGCTGAGCATGGCAGGAGCTCCCTCAGGGTTTCTGAAAGCCACTGGTGAAGGGCACACAGAAAACAAACTTTGCCAAACCCGTGAACCTGCCCAGCCCCTTGTCCTTGTTCCCCAGAGCCCAGCAGCCACAGGGATGCTGTTCCTGCTCTCCACATCTGGATTTCACCATCCAGGCCCCTGGACAGGCTCTGACCATGGCCCAGTTAAACCAACCTCTGACAAATCCCAACCACTGCCTGCCAGAGACACCAATCCTGTGAAAACCACTGAAAAGCTGACACCTGCCAGAGTTTTAAGTGCCATCAAGGCATGGCTGAGCCCTGAAATAGATTTTTTCACCCACCAGTGACTCTCACATGGTTATTGCACCGCCAGAGCCGTCACATTTCCCAGCAAAGATCATCAGAGTCTTCCCAGCATAAAAATCAACTTGTCAGGGACAACAGGAGAATCAGCTGGGGTGAAAATATCAGTCTTTTCTCCCTGCTCTCCCTGTCCCATCTGCCAGCACGTAACAGGGATGACAAATCCTCTGCTCTCAGGAGGGAAGTGAGTTGGGAGCCTCCTGTCCCTTCCCAAGGAGGGACAGGCACACCCCAGCACCTCCTGCTCAGAAACAATCCAGACTCTGCTCCACGTCCCTGCAGAAGGCTGGGATGAAAAGCATTTTACCAGTTTAGAAAAGGAGAGCAGAGCTTCAGCTGAAGCACCCTCAAGCACCCACGGTAAATCCTGAGCTGACAGCTCAAATGCCAAACCTCAGAGCTGAACTCACACTTGTGCCCATTCCTGCTCTTAAAATAAATGCAGGCACTGATTGGATATTGTTCAGGAGGGGAAATATTTCTTCCAACCACACCACAATCACTCTGAAGAGCAAAATCTCCTCTAACAGGGCTACAGGTACAAATAAACAGATGGAGGTTGTGTATTCCTGGTGTATCAGTATT
The DNA here is from genome assembly GCF_052056855.1 of Sturnus vulgaris. NCBI lineage: Eukaryota > Metazoa > Chordata > Aves > Passeriformes > Sturnidae > Sturnus > Sturnus vulgaris. Next base: position 9,953,922 of record NC_142263.1, on the reverse strand, counting down.
TCTAAGAGCTTTTCCAAGGTCAGTCCTACCCTACTCTTATTTCCCTCCAAATTAACTTGAATTTTATTTGGAAACATCCTTAAGTCCCAATTTCTAACTGGATGTTGGTGTATGACAGGTAAAATATTTATAAAATACTGATCCTAAGTTTATATCTCTAGCAAGTTTGAGTTGTGGGGTTTTTTGTTTGATTGTTTCAACCTCTTTTGATGTTTTGTTGTTTTTTTTTTAATGTTTGCTGAACTGCAGGAGTCTCCAAGGTCCTGCAAGGCATCAGCAGGCCTGGGGTAGCTGCTCCATGCTCCTTGTGCCTGGAGATGAGGAGAGAGAGCTGATCCATCCTCACTCAGCCCCATCCCACTGATCAGTGCCAGATGCAACTCCCATGGCTGATAAATAACATTTCTCCAGGTTTTTGTGGTTTAAAAATTTGTCCAGGTTTCTGTGGTTTACCTGTTGCTTTTTCCACATCTTGCTCTAACTCCAACATTTCTTTCCCTGATAGGTGAGCACAGAGTTTCATTCCCTGCTGGAGGGAGTGCAGCTCTGGGGTCCCAGCACAGCAAGGACATGGAGCAGGTCCTGAGGAAGCCACAGAGCTGCTCCCAGGGCTGGGACACCTCTGGAGCCAGGCTGGGAGAGCTGGGGGGGCTCACCTGGAGAGGAGAAGGCTCCAGGGAGAGCTCAGAGCCCCTGGCAGGGACTAAAGGGGCTCCAGGAAAGCTGGAGAGGGACTGGGGACAAGGGATGGAGGGACAGGACACAGGGAATGGCTCCCACTGCCAGAGGGCAGGGATGGATGGGATATTGGGCAGGAATTGTTCCTGTGAGGGTGGGCAGGCCCTGGCACAGGGTGCCCAGAGCAGCTGTGGCTGCCCCTGGATCCCTGGCAGTGCCCAAGGCCAGGCTGGACATTGGGGCTTGGAGCAGCCTGGGACAGTGGAAGGTGTCCCTGCCATGGCAGGGGTGGGATGGGATGATCCTTAAGGTCCCTTCCAACCCAAACCATTCCATGGTTCTGTGATTCCCCCCTGCCAACAGCCCCACTTGAGCATCCCCTCCACTGGCTCTGCTTCATCTCCATCTCACTCATTTGGGGAAGGTCTCAGCTCCTCAGCAATGTCAGAGTGGCTGTTTGAACAGGACACAGTCCTCAGAGAATGAAATCCCTGGAAATTCTATCCCAAAGCTTTCAGCTCACCCAGGGCATATTTCCCCCCCTCCCTGCAGCCACCCACAAACAGACCTGGGAGGCACCTGCAGGAAACTCTGTGCTGCTCCAGGGCCATCCCTGATATCTGAGCTGATTTGTTCCCACACTTCCCACAAAAGCCCTTCCCTGCAGCACGACTCATCCCATGGCTAATTCAGCGTTTTCTCCTTGTGGGGAAAAAGCCCACAAGGACCTGGATTCATCCCTGACTTCTATGAGCCCTGAAAGCCTAATAAATTTATCAGGAAAAAAATTACAGAATTTTCAGCCTCCTGGTGCCCAAATAATACATCACCCCCAGCTCCTGGATGCCCCACATTCCACATCCTCCATCCCTGGCCGTGCCAGGTGAGCTGGCAGCCCCAGAACATTCACACCAGGCACTGGTGGGATTTAGGGTGCAGGCTGTTGTCAGCTCCCTCTGCCTGCTCCCAGACTGTAATTCATTGACCAGAAACACCAAGAGGGACACAGAGACATTGGAGGGTGATCAAAATCCCAGCAAACCCCATTTCCACAGACACATGGCCAAGGCAAAATGTGACATTATAAACACAAATTCCACCCTAACCTGGGATGCTTTTTCCATTTTGGTAGCAGGCACTAATTATTTTTTAGATGTAAATTCCATGCAAGCACAAACCCAGCAAAACCTCCATCCTACAATGAAATCTGAGTGTCCCCTGTCTGAGGTTACAGCACAGGATGTGACAGCAGTTTGTATTCTGTCCCCATGTGTTAACCCAGCTGGGGCAGTGATCCTGATCTCTGTGCAGATATCCTCTGCTCATGGGCCATGTGTTAACCCAGCTGGGGCAGTGTTCTTTATCTTTCCACAGCCCATCCTCCCTCCAGGAGATCTCTCCTGTTCATGGCCATGCAGTCCCAGGGCAGGGCTGATCAAATTCCATCATCCCATTGGGAGATGCTCCAGCCAGGGGCAGGAGCCAAACATTTCCTACCCAGATCAAAGGTGAGATTTGGAACAGCAGAGCAGCCTTTTCCCACTGGATCCCAGAGGACAAGAGCTCCCAGACCTTTCTACAGGATCACTGCTGCAACAAGAACACTTCACTGGACTGCTACCACCACCCTGACTAGAGGGGTGTCAGGTTGGATTCTGACTCTGTCAGTGTATTATTTTTTGTAATACTGGATTTCTATTTTAATTTTCCTAGTAAAGAATTGTTATTCCTATTCCCATAGCTTTGCCTGAGAACCCCTTATTTTTAAAATTACAATAATTTAGAGGGAGGGGGTTTACATTCCCCATTTTAAAGAGAGGCTCCTGCTTTCTTGGCAGACACCTGTCTGTCAAACCAAACTACCCCCATTACACTCCCACCCACCACCCTCCATGACAATTCCAGGTAAAGCTACATGGACTCTGCTCCCAGTGAGGCTGGAAAGGACAATCTGTGTTTGCTGTGTATTTACTTTTATAAAAACAGAGGACAAAAAAAAAAAATCAAAGCATTATTCTCCCATCTGGCAGCTCTGCCATCCTCCCTCTGCTCCCACCCACGGGGAATCCTCTGCTCCCAGGGGATCCAGCCCTCACCTCAGGCCCCACAGATGCTTGCTCTGAACATCCTCACTTTTTGTTTCTGAACAGAAAGATACAACATCTTTTTATGGAAAATGCATGCAGGAAGAGAAGGATTTGATTCTCTGGATGCAGAGTCAGGCTCCTGTGTGGAACTTAAACACATCTCTGACAGTTTTCCTTGTATTCTTTTGCCTGACCCTTTCAATATTTCAGCACGTGAATAATCACAGTCATAGCAACAGAACAGGCTGGAGATGTGTGCCATTGAAATGTCACTGAATCTCTTCTGAGGGTTTCTGAAATTGAGGGGACAGAGCTGGGGTACCCCCAGGAGGATCAATGTCCCTGCCAGGGCAGGGGGTCACTTTTGTCCTGAACAGCTGCAGGAGGAGGCTCTGATTGCTAAAATCCCCTCTAACAACAACATGGCCTGGTTTTACCCTTTTATTTTCAAAGCTCCACATGGAGCACTCAGGAAAGGCTGAGAAAATTGGGATTGTTCAGCCTGGAGAAGCTTTGGAGTGACCTCACTGTGGCTTTACAGGACCTGAGGAGCTGCAGGAAAGATGGAGAGAGACTTTGGACAAGAGAGGGAGGGACAGGATAAGGGGAATGGCTCCCACTGCCAGAGGGCAGGGATGGATGGGATATTGGGCAGGAATTGTTCCTGTGAGGGTGGGCAGGCCCTGGCACAGGGTGCCCAGAGCAGCTGTGGCTGCCCCTGGATCCCTGGCAGTGCCCAAGGCCAGGCTGGACACTGGGGCTTGGAGAGCCTGGGACAGTGGGAGGTGTCCCTGCCATGGCAGGGGTGGGATCAGATGGGTTTTAACATCTCTCCCAACCCAACCCAACCATTCCATGATTCCCATGCCATGGGAATGCCACTCCATGTGCTTCATGCACAAAAATCCTCTGGCTTGGCAGCACCAGTGATCTGCCTTGTTGGATTCAGAGGACAAATCTGGGGGAAAAAAAGTCTGGGATATTAAGAGGAGATGCCATGCTTTTCTTCTGGAAATATTTTTAAGGCCCCAAGCCGACCCTCAGCTGAATTAGCAGCAGCAGTAAAAGCAGCTCGAGTCAGTGCTTAAACCTCCAAGGGATCCCTGAATTGTGCTTGACTTAATGAATCCAATAATCAATTCCTACTGCACAAATAAGGTGTGGGATGGACCAGCTAATAAGCATTCTCTGTTAATTGCTTTCTTCAAGTGACAATTTGTACAAATGATACCATCAAAGTAGTAATAATATCCCTATTGATTAAATTAATCTCGAAAAGACAACTCAAATAACTTTAATTAGCAATGCATGACACAAGCAGAAAACACTCTGAAAACAACCTTGCAGCCCATCCCAGACTTCGAAAGCGTGGCAGCAGCCATGGCACAGACTTTGGCATCTTTATTCCAACACATACACAGAATTTTCTGGAGCATCTGTAAGGAATGGCTGTGACTAACCATGAAAAGCCATTAAAGCCTCCCTGCAGAGCACAGGCCAGGCACAGAGCACAGGCAGCCTCCCTACTTAGTCACACTCCCTGAAACCCAGGGCCACAAACAGCTCCAAAAGAAATGAAAACTTTCCAGCAGGAGGAGCAGGGATGGGGAACAAAGTCTCTGTGCCAAAATTCCCACTTGGAGCTGCTAGGGACCTGCAGCAGCATTTTCAAGCCATGAGAATTGGGCAGCAGGCTGATGAAATCAGAGCAGGATCTCCTCCAGAACAGGAAAGGATTGGAGAGCTGGCCCAAAGCTTGTTCAGAGAGAGCAGGAGCTGAGCTGGAGGAGGAGACACAGGAGAAAGAGCCACATCTCCAGGATGGGAGCCCTGAGCCATGGAATTGTGGAATCCCAGAGTGCACACACAGGGGCCCAGAGCCACCCTGAGAATGGCACCAACAGGGCTGGATTTTTAGGGGCTTTTGGGGGGGGGGGTTAAGAAACTCCTGCAGGACTTTTCTCATTTTGCTCCCTGAACTCAGCAGCTGAAAGAAACATAAGGCCCAGATATTTCCCCACATCAGGCACAGTACAGCTGATTTTACAGCACTTACAAAATCATGAAGTTCCTTAGGCTGCAAAGTTTCTCTGAGATCTCTGAGTTCAGCCATGCCCCTGGCACTGCCAAGGTCACCAGTGCCACCAGCACCCTGTCCCCAAGTGCCACATCCCCACTGTTAAACCCCTCAGGAATGGGGACTCCCCCACCCTGAAGCACATTAATAAAACAGCAAAGGCTTTGGCCTTTACGGGTTAGTCCAGCCCAACTTTCTCAAGTCTTTGTTTCAATTTGTTATTCAGATTCCTTGATTTAATTTCCCATAACAGGTTGAGTTTGTGCTTTTCCTGAAACACTGCAAATTCTCCATGTCCTTACTGTAGCCTCCATGGATTTATGGATTTATTATTTCATTTTTGCTATTTGGGCAGTTCTGGCTTTAGATTTTTCAGATATTTTGGTGCCAAAACTGCTGCCAGGATTTGAGGTGAGGCTGTACCAGTGCAGAGCAGAGGGGGACAATCACATCCATACAACATTTAAAAGTGTCCCAGGATTCTCAAAACGATGATGGAATTTGCACCATCATCAAAAAGAAACACTTTCTGCATTATTTACATCGAGGAATCACTGAAAACACCGAGAAACCCCCAGGTTACTTTTGGGGCTCCAAACGGCTCCTTCTCAGGCAAAACAGCAAAACACCCCCAAAAGATTTTTGGAGCTCAAGAATCTTTAAAATTCTATTTTCTATGCAGTCTTACAAGGCAGATTTCTAAGTATTTTGACTCTCACAACCACGAATAATTTAAAAGCCTTGACCAGAACACACAGCATCAGTGTGAAAATGTTTGGCTTAGAAACTCAAGCTTGGGAAAGTTGCTTAGGGAAGAGAAAGGTTTTTTGGTTTTTTAGGTTTTTTTTCCCAAAGGGATGATTATTGGCCTTTCTAAAAAGATCAGCACATGAAAAAGAAGAGCTCACCTCTTTCTCTGAGACATCCCTCTGATATTTCCAGTTAAGAAGCCAATCTTCAATGACATCCCCCCAAACCAGACAAATGAGCAAAATAATTGTGAGAAGAGCAGGTCCACAATGAGACCAAAAATCCCAAATCCAAACAGACCAGGAGAGCCAGGAGAGAAGCTGGGTTTGGAGAAGGATCTCTGCAGCCCCACTGCAGCATGAGCAGTAATTACTTCACAAGGAGAGGAGCTCTGTGGCACATTGAAAGCCTTTAATTTCCACTCCCTTGTTTAAGTGAGATTATTGCTCCCCATAGCCAACAACAATAGATTTCCTAAATTTCCTGTGCCTTGCCAGCAAAGCAAATATCCTCTGGTAAATCTCTGAGCTGAAGAATGATTTTTCATTTTTACAACAGCACAATCAATGCAATTTTCCAGTTAGAAGTCTCCAGCCTCCCCCCATCAGCTCGTTAATGTACAAGTGTTGTACTCCCAACCATGCCTGGGAGAATCTCCACAGCCTCTGCCATCCCAGCTTACCCTGAACATGGAATTCATCACTTATGAATCACTTCAGAGTGTGTAAACACTTGAATCACTAAGCCAGATCTTATATTGTACACAGTAATCAAGGGATGCAGTCAGGGGGGAGGCAGCTCTGAAATCCTGGCTCATAGAGTTCCACTGCTCAAAGCAGGTTTTGTGCTTGTGAACACCTTGCATTTGCAAATGCTAAATGCCTGGGAAATATTTGCAGGAGCTGTGTCTTCTTGAGACACTCACAGGAGTCCCAGCACCCCCAAACACTGTTCACCCAACTTTGCTTCTCCTGGTCTTTAAGATCCCTCTAACTTCCAGCAACAACACAACCAGGTTCAAGCTGGAAATGCTTTTTCATTTCAGCAGCTTTTGCATCAGATCACACAGATTGGAATCCAAGGAAAAAAAATTAAACTCATCCCTAAAACCAAATCATTTTTCTCCCTTAAAGTGAAATTAAAATGCTGTGAATGCCATCACCTCCCAGCTCCCCTGCAGGATTTCAGTAATTCAGGCCAACTCAGTGGAAGCTCTGGGCTCCTGAGAACACTGAGGTGACATTTTACTGCCCAGGTGGCACAAACCTTGATGCCCAACTCGATGTTCTCCCCTCCATACACATCCATGCCGGGGTCCAGCAGCCCAATCTCCCCAAAGAATTTCCTGTTGACCACGAAGGAGCAGCCAATCATGGCAGGGGTCCTGCAAGGGAGAGATCACAGGAATCACATTTAGGGACAGGCAGAAACCCACAGGAATCACACTTATGGACAGGCAGATTTTTTTTTTTATCACTACAATAAATTGTCCAAAATCCCAGCTCATTTCAGCCTGTACAGACTGGAGAAAGGTTTTCCTGGAGTTAAATTAAGGAGGAGTTCTCAGGCTGTGCTTTTCTGGAAATACCTCAGGGTGTCTGTGGGCAAGGGCACAACCTCTGCCCAGAAATGAAGGAAATCCAATAATGGCTTTCTCTTCTCTTGGTTCCAGCATGGAACAGTGCAGACTTTAGGATGGGTATTTTTAGGGAATTCCAGAAAAGAGCGTTTCCAGTTGGAATCACAAAGGAGCCATCACCACCAGCAACAAGCTCACTGCAAATTTGTAGAAGCAAATCCTTTAAAAACTGTTTGCAGAAGCATCTGTGGGGTCATTTCCCAGTTCCCCCGGTACCAGCAGGGCTCTGGGTTAGGGATCAAGTTGTCACATCCATCCTGCACCTCCAGCTCAGAGCTCTCAGCTCACACTGAGGAGCAGCCAGGAACAGGGGCTGGGCAGGGAAATAACACACAAAGCTGGGAGCATCAGTGGAATAGCACAAGGAGGGAGGGAAAACACAGTGCCAGGGGTTAATTTGTCATAACTGTGCAATTTTAAGGACATTATAGATGGTTGTGTTTACTAATGACCCTCATTACTTGTAAAGCTCTGGACCAGCTCTCCAGCTGCTCCAGCTGCCCTGAGATGAGGATGCAGTTCTCATTCACACACTCTGAGATCATATTTCAGGGGATTTTTTGAGTGCTTAGCCCTTCTGACCCTGTCCATAAAACTGCACTTTGCCCAGAGCCCAGCACTGAACAATCCTGAGTGGTGCTGCTTGGGGACACTCTCAGCTGCTGCTGCCATGGTGTGTGCAGAGTTTGCCCCTGGGATATTCCCTGTGCTGAAATAGAAATAGAAAAAGCATTCTCCCATTTGACTGCTGCTCTTTGAATCCATGCTGTAAAGAAAAATACCAGGGATCCACTCAGTCCAGCAGGGAGGTGCCAGTGAATTTTCCATTTTTCTGGCTTTTTGGGAGCTCCAGGACTCCCCTGCCCACCCCAGCTCTGAGCTCTGAACAGGGGGATGGGATGGCCATCACCATTGTGAGCCCATGGAAATCCCACAGCCCCTGGGAATGCCTGTTCTCCAGAGGGAAGGTGCTCTCCAGGTAGGAATGGGGCAATGGGATCCTGTGCTATAAGAGCAGTCCCCAAATCGTGGCTCAAAGCCCATTCCAGCCCTGCCCACGCCATGGAGCAGGTCCAAGGCTGGACTGAGCAGGTCTGGCCTGCAGAGGTGGAGAACAGCCCTGAATTTCCCCAGACCTGGCTCACATCAAGGCTCAGGCTCCAGCTCTCCATCCACACCTCACACAGTGCCCAAATCTGCCAGAGGAGCTCCTGGGTCCCAGGGCAGCTCAGGAATTCCAAGGATTTCACAGCTCAGCTCCACCAACAGCCACCAAACTCATCCTGATGAAAACCATGAGTTCATTGGATGAAAGCTTCTGCCCACTTTAATATTATTATTTATAGACACGTTAATATTTCTAATAGAAAATAGGAGAGCTGCATGCTGCTTCCATGTTAAATTAGTTCCAATTGGAATCCATCAGAGAGTTTTTCCAATAGATTTCTTCCCTGACAGCTGGCTCAGCCTTCCTTCCACGGAGCAGGATAATGTTTCATGGTTTGCTGCCATTCTGGTACTTAAGATTTCAATTCTCTTGCTTTATTTGTAGCAAGTTAACTGCCATTAACGGAAACAATTCCTTCTGAAATGATAAGCACCTTACAGATGCCAAATCTAATAGTTCCATTATCCTAGATTACCTCCTGGAATTTAAGAGAAGGGAAAATTGCTCTGGTTTTATCCAGAGTACGAACAACCCAGTTCATTTCCTCCACTGGGAATAGGTGTGGAAACCTCTGACTTCTCCTGTCAAAAACTGTTAGAGGCACTCAGAGAAGAGGTAAAAACCAGAAAAGGAATCCAGGAGAAAGTTTCAGACAAAGGAAACTGCATTTTGAACCCAATAATGTGGATCAGTGGGAACTCACAAGCAGGAAAACGAGGTTTCCTGGACTGGAAAGAGCTCAGGAGCCATGAACAGGAGCTGTACCCTGAGAGCTCCTTCCATTCTTATTTACAAATCACGGAATGGGTTGGGTTGGAAGGGACCTCAAAGCCCATCCAGAGCCACCCCTGCCATGGCAGGGACACCTCCCACTGTCCCAGGCTGCTCCAAGCCCCAATGTCCAGCCTGGCCTTGGGCACTGCCAGGGATCCAGGGGCAGCCACAGCTGCTCTGGGCACCCTGTGCCAGGGCCTGCCCACCCTCACAGCCAGGAATTCTTTCCTGAGACTTCACAACATGACTTCACTTTATAAAGCACAGAACCATCAATCCTTCCCAAAATTCTCTTGGAAGCAGCTTAACTGGGATTTAGCAACTTCACCTTCAAGCTTCCCCTTCCCACTGTGCTGCACATCCCATTCCAGCCCAGGACACCAGGAAGCTCCCAAGGCACCGCTCCTGGTCCCTCAAGCAATCCAAATTAAGTGCTTCATTCTCCTCTGTAACAATACCTCCACATTACATAAATGAGGAATCAAGCAGCGCTCAACAATTTAAATAAAAACACCATTTGATTTGGGAGTAAATCCCTCAAAAAGGTGGCTGCTGACAATAATGGATTGCTCATCCCCAACGAAATAATGGCCTGCAGACAAAGAGCTGATAAAGCCTCTTGTTCCTCTGCCCCTTAATTAAAAGCATTAACACAGCTTGTTTTTAAAAATCACCCAGCTCAGCCAAATGCATTTTTATTTGTCCTGATAGCTATTCTCCCTTTAATGAGAAAGGAAAAGCAGAATTTGGCAGGAAGGAAGAGCAGAGATGTTGAGCAGAATTGCTGGGTTTGTATCCAGAACTCCATAGTGTTACTTCTTTGCCATTCTTTTGGTTGGTTCTTCTATAGAACAAGTGAAGAAAGGTCAAGAAAAGCAGCTTTTATGAAAAATCCTCCTCATGGATCTCTAAATAAAGATGAAGGAGATACAGGGAAAAACGTTTATCCTGCTCTATTAAGTTACTTTAATGGTCTTCCTTCTTCAGCTCACAGTTATCATCTCATGATTAAAAAGTCTCAAGGAGATTACTCCTTCAATTCAAGGAAATTAATTTCCCCCCACAATTGGATTTGGCTTCCAATTTTACACTAAAGAGCAGGTTATAAAATATGTAGAAAAAAGATATTAAAAAAATAATTAGTGGATCGACTAATCAACTTCAAGAGGCTGAGAACAGACTGGAAGAACTTCCAGAGTGTCCAATTCCTGTTAAATTGCTGCTGGTTCTAATAAACTTGGATCATGGAGTTGCTCACCTGCCACACCACAAGGCACTGGCCCACACTTGGAGCTTTGGGACAGTCCTGAACCTGCCCAGAAGGAAATTCTTTGTCCCTCCCCAGCCTTGGCACTCCTAATTCAACACACTGAACTCACACATCTTACAATCATGGAATCATGAGTGAGGTTGGAAAGACCTTAAAACTCATCCAGTTCCACCCAGCAGGGACAACTTCCACTATCCCAGATTGCTGCAAGCCCCATCCAGCCTGGCCTTGGGCACTGCCAGGGATGGGGAATCCATGCAATAACCTGTGCCAGGTTAATTGTTGGATCTCAGAAATCTGGAGTTTTGGAGCTTTCTGTGCTTCCAGGAAATGTGAATAATGAGTTAGAAATCACAAATGTGTGGTGGGTTAGGTGTGTGGGTGATGGGTTTTAAATTTGAGGCTTTTACAGTACAGGGGTGGGTATGGGACAAGATGGAGAATTTGGGGTGGTGTCTTTTTCTTTGTTCATCTTCTTCCTCACAGAACTCAGGAGTGACCTTTGGTTGGTCAGTCAATGTCACTCTAAGGGTCATGGGAATCCATGATTGGGTCAAAAGGATCAATAATGGAGGTGTTAAACTTTTATTGGTTTGTTTGGCTTTAAAAGGCCTTGGAGCAGGCTCAGCTGGAGCCATTTTCCCACTTCTAGCAAGGAGCTGGAGGTGCTGTCACACTTCCTGTAAATTTTGATAAGATATAATAAACATCCAAGCCCAAACACGAGAATTGCCTCAATTGCCTTTCTATCAATCCTGGCCCTGAAAGAAAACAAACAAAACTGATGACAAAGCACTACTGAGAGGTGCAAAGCCCAGCCCACCCCCAGTGAACCTCCCAGGAACAATTCCTTCCCAATATCCCACCCACCCTGCCCTCTGCACTCTGACCCCATTCCCCAGCCTGTCCCTCTCTGGCTGCCCCATGGCCCCCTCAGACCCTGGGCAGTTGTGAATTCTTAAAAGTGAATTCCCCATGAGTTGAACATGGCCCACAAGCACAGCTTCTGGGAAGGCTGTGAAAATTAGAGTTTTCAAATTGAAAATTCCCGGGTGGCTGCTGTTCCTAAAAAGTAAAACCACAAGAAAACTGGTTTTTTTCCTTCTTGTGGAAAAGTTCCTATAGACTAAAAAGGGGAGACTCCTCTCCCTAAAGTGAACTTTAAAAAAAAAATTTAAGTTGAAAACTAACTGTGTTTCTGTATGTTGTTAAAAAGAAGAAAAAGGTGTGGGAGAGGGGAAAAGGAGGGGTCTGAAGATTTTATTCTGAATTTATTATTTCTTTATATTGTTAATAAAATTTTATTTATACCCTTTAAGTTTTAAACCTGCCTTACTTTTACTCCTAATCCTATCTCACAGAAAAAATTAAGTATATTAAAATTTAAAAAATCTAAACCACTACACTAAATTAGTGTTTCTGCCCAGTTGTAAACTAAAACCAAAACAGGAGTGCTGTGAGCTCTCCACACAGCCTCCTCTTCCCCAGGCTGAACAATCCCAAATTCCCCAGCCTGTCCCCAGTCCCTTTATCATTCACAGCCTCCTCTGGCCTTGTCCCAACAGCTCCATGCTGGGGACCCCAGAACTGTGCAGGGCTCCAGGTGGGGGTTCAGGGGAACAATCCCATTTTCCACTTTGGGATTTCCCACTCCTGCTGCCTCCCTGCACCTCCACGAGCCAGCTGGGGCTCACTGTGGGATCCAGCATCTCAGCAGGAAACTCTGGGAGCCTCTGAGCTCCAGGGCTGAAATTCAACCAACTCACAATATGCAGAAAATGTCAGGTAAATTATCAAATTAAGGCCTGTGGCTTTAATTAGTGGCCTATCAATGATTTCCCTGATGACAGCAGGGAAGGGAAGAACACAATCTTTATTTTCATGTGGCACTCTGATAAGACCCTGGATTTTTTCTTGGCCAGAGGCAATATTTAGGACCTGCCTGCAAAAGAAACAACTTAGTGCTGTCCCCTCTGTGCTCAGAGAGTAAATAAATATTAAAGTCTGGGATGAGTAGCACAGGTTTAGACAAGGGAATGTTTGTGTGGAAATTTAATGCAAGGATGGGGCATTAAGGACGAGCCCTCTGATCATCAAACAGGGCCAGGCAGAGCCTGGCCCAGGGCAGAATCCAAACCCTCTGCTCCACTGGCAGCCGTGGAATTCCCTGGCAATCAGGGATGCCAGCATGGAGCCTCCAGCTCTCACTGCCCCCAGCCCAGCCCAGCCCAGCCCATGCAGCACCACCTGGCCCCGTGGGAGCTCAGCAGGACAGCCCTGCGGTGGCTGAGGGGCAGCATCCCTGCTCAGTGTCCCCAGGCCACCCCCAGGTGACATCCCTGTTCTCAGGGCTCCTGCAGCCATCCCTTGTGCAAAGCCACGGAGGAAACCTCTGCTCCCTCAGAGAAAGGGAGGAGCAGGGGAAGAGGAGGAATGAAGAAGTCACAGAAAGCTGCAGCTGTGGCTGCTGGGGCAGGCACTGCCCTGCAGAGCCTGACCTGGCCCTGGAGGGACAGGCTGGGATGGGACAGCTCAGGCAGAGCCCGGGGCTGCAGCGAGCCTGTCCCTGGAACGGGACTGCAGTGCCACCACAGAAATCCCTGTGCAGGGAAATGGGCTCAGGCAGAGCAAACCAGACACCCGGAGCCAGAGCTGGCCCTGCCCGTTGTCTTCCTCAGCTTCATCCCAGTCCCTGTGCCCGGACAGGGCTGGGCCACACCCAGGAGGCAGCAGAGAGGTGAGGGTGAGGCAGAACCTCCTGCCTGGCCCTGGCCCCCTCAGCCTTCTCCCCATGGGCTCCTAAGCCACGACCCCAAACACGTGGTGCCTCCATCCCACCCCTTCCTTACCCCATCCCAGCTCTTCCCAACCCCAAACACGTGGTGCCTCCATCCCACCCCTTCCTTACCCCATCCCAGCTTTTCCCAACCCCAAACATGTGGTGCCCCCACCTCAGCCCCATCCCAGCTCCTCCCAGCCCCAAGCAGCCCAGGCAGGCAGGATTCATTCCGAGCAGGGTTTATTCTGGAAGTGAGCCCAGCCAGGGATTTCTGCAGGAAGGGAAGGGCAGGGGCAGGGCAGCCAGGGGAGGTGGCTGCTGGCACTGCCCAGGCAGGAGCCTGGTGGCAAAAGCCCGAAATCCAGTGTCACACACAAAGCACATCTCCAAAGGGGAATCACACATCCCTGTGGGACCCCTCCTGGGGACAGCCAGGCTCCCCTTCACTGCCAGGGGAACACAGAAGGCTGGATGGCTTCCCCAGGAATGCAACCAAATGTCCATGAAGGAATGGAATCTTAGTCCCCAGCAGCATCCCTTCCTTAAGCTCATCCCCAGGGCAGCATCTCCAAGAGCTATTCCTTGAGCAATTCTGGTTTTCCTGCCCCAGTGCCCTTGGTTAATTGTCTGTTTCCAATGGGTTTGTTTCCCTGCTGTTGCTAAGTACCACAGAACCTGTGAAACAAATTAAAAATAAGAGATACTACATAAAAGAGATGCTGGATTGAATGGCTTTGCTGAATTTACTGGCGATTAATACCACTTAAACTTTTATGGCAAGGAGGCTGTGAAAACTGGATTTTTAAAAATACCTCTTACATCTACCCATGCCTGTGACCTTGCTGAACACACATTTGACTTTGTCACTGTTGTCTGCCTCCTCTGGGACTTCAGGTAAAGCATTTAACTCCTTTGTAACTCTGTTTCCTCCTCTGTCAGGTGAGTTTAACATCTGGATGCTCTTGAGAAAAACCATCTATAAATTAGTTCAGTGCTTTCCCCATTGGGGCTGCTGCATTCACTGCTGATATTGCTGCAGTGCCAGACCCCTCAGTCCCTGGTGAGAAAAGCACTGTGGGTAACAACCTGAGCAAGGCTTTGCTGCTTCCCAGCCCTGCTGCCAACCCCCTGCTAGAGCAGCATCACAAGCTGGTGCCCACCCTGTGCCCAGCCTGGGAACCACTGCTGCTTTCGATTTCCTTGTCCAAGCTCAACGACAAAACTCCCCCTCCAGGATGACACTTCTGCCTCAGCCACTGCCTAAAAGCCTTTTCCTTCCTGGTGTGTTCTCAAACCCCAAGGATGTCCCAGCACTGACTATCCCTGGATGCTTGGACACCTCCTTCATGCCCCGGGCACTTTGTACAGCACTCCCCAGATGGATGTGCTGCTCTAGGCTGCCAAAATGCTCATGTGCAGGGAGCAACTGTCCCCAGCTCCCTGTGTTTTGTCACCTGCTGTAAAACTCCAGCCCAAGGACTGGGGCTGATTCCATTCCCACAGCAGGAGCCCTCCTGCTCCCACGCAGCTCCCAAAAGGCACCAACCTGGAAAACCCTTCCAGGCCAAGAGCCCTGAGCTGGGGTGAGCCTTGCTCAGGGCCATGAGAACGTGCAGAAGGTGTTTGGGGCTGTTCTCCATCACTGGAAATAGCTCCAGGTGACATCTCCAATGGCCCTGGTGCTCCTGGGCTCTGTGCCACAGCAGGGGCAGTGTTTGGGGGCTGCACTCTGAGTCCCAGAGTACAAACCCCAGAGGAGCCACTTTGGCCAAAGTTAATTTGATAATTACCTAAAAATGAGCCTTGGTGCTGTAGGGAACAGAGGGAATAGTTGCCATGGCAGGATTCTCCCTTGGGGTGGACTTGGAAGAGGATTCCTCATTTAAGCCCAGTTTTGGTGCTTGCAGAGCTGCTGGGGGCACTCAGGGATGTCCCCTCCCTCACACCTGGGGGCCCCTCTGGCACACAGGGACTGTCCCCAGAGCTCAGGGGGCTGAGACTCCTTCCCACAGCCCCTACAGCACATCTGCAAACATCTGCATGCCAGGGGTTTGACCCTTAATCCATTGATCCACAAAGGCAGAATTGGGGAATAATTATGATCACTCACTGGGATTTATTAGGGGCACTCCCACAGAAGAGGACACACAGAGTCTCAGGCTTGGGGCTGAGATAAAGCAGAGCAAGATTTTCATATATGCACTGGCTCATACTGGAAGCCACTGAAAAGTGCATAGAAGATGAAATAAAAACATTTTCCCTGCTTGGAAAGAAACTGCAAATCAAGGCAGGACAAAAGAGAGCCCAGATCAGCAGAGATGAGGAGTCAGGAAGGCTCAGGATCTGGTTAACCTGCTTTCATTTTCTCTCTGGGGCTGGTCCCTAAAGGTGTGGCTCTCAGAGCAGATCTGGAAATGCTCCAGCACATCCCCAGGAGCTGAGGCCAGGCTGGGCTCCAGCAGGGACAGGGGTGTTTGCTGCTGTCTCAGCCATTAAAGCGTGGTCACCACCAGCAAATACAGCTCTGAGAAAAGCAAGCAGTTTGAAATTTGAATCTGAGCTGGGAGGTGAGGAAATCCAAGAGTCCCCAGCTGTGGATCCCTGCTCAGGAAAGCTGCTGCTCTGGAATGGGGCAGGGAAGGAGAGCACACACCTTTATCAACCCTTTTATTCCCTTTATTAACCCCCAACAGGGACCATCAGCCACCTCAGCCCAGCCTCAAGCACCTCCTCAGAGCTCCTTGGGGACTTCAATCCCACGGGAATCTCCATTAAACTGGCAGTGTTTGCCTATGCAAATCTGACCTATTTATTCCACAGCAGGGATGCACAACTCCCCAGGGCAAAGTCAGCCAGTGGCTGCAAAGTTCCCCAGAAGTCGTTTAAAAGCTCATTTGTGTAATTGGCAGCCACTGAAATCCAGCTCACAGCACCTTCAAACCAGTCCTCAGCTCCTCGAGAGGACAATAAAGTCTGATTATAAACCTCAGATTTAAGGATTTGAGTTTGCACTACTTCAAAACCCCCAGTGACAGCACATGGATGCTGAGCTTTCACTTCTGTGAAGAAGAAAGATTTTGTGGCCTTTTATTTCAGAGTACGATTTGGGTTGGAACCTTGCAGACCATCTTATTTCAACCCCTCCACCCCAAACCCTAAAGATCAGGTGGAATAAAGAGGAAATAGATATTTGTATTGAATAGAAAAATATTCAAAGAGGAATAACACTGATTTCTTTAACACTTGGCACTTACAATCTGACTGACAACAAAATAAAGTGCAGGAAGAAGCAAAGAAAAAAGGGGCCAAACATTTCTCCTTAGAAACCCCTCAGATGGTGACCAGAGTTTGGGTGGCCAAGACTGCATGTGCTCATCTAATCCCAGATCTAATCCTAAATCCACTCCCACTGCCCTGCAGGGGGGAGCACCTCATTCCCTGTGGCCAAAGCAAAGGGAGCCCTGCATGTTCTGGGTCCCTGCTGCCCTGGGGGCTTTGGCTCCTGCTGCTGCTCACATTCCCTGAAGGGCCCTTCCAGGAATTCCTCAGCAGGAACAGACCCTTCAGCAAGAACTGCACTGTTACTCCATCTCCTTCCACTGTTGCCAGAGTGTTAATTAAATGATAATTACTCTGGGATGTAGTATGTATAACTATCAGGCACTTAACAGGGATGTGTTATTTACTCTGCTGTTTTTAACATGAATATATTTTTTCTCAAGGGCAGCCAAGCGACTGATTTTGAGTCGTGTTCTTCCTTTCCACTGAGCAGAAAAATCACAATGAGCAAATTTCACAGGTAAACAAAGTTCTCTTTGTCTCAGGTACAACAACAACCACGCCCTGGTTAAAGCACCGAGCTGGGGCTGAAGGATCAGGATTAACAGCCTGAGCCTGAGCTTGGTACCCAAACTGGGATTTGGGCATTGATTTCTGACCTATCTTCCACCAAAATGCTCCTCCAGCTCCTACACTTGCTCCAAGTGACATCAGATGAAAGAAACTACAATACATTGATTTTTGAAGGTGAAGATGGGCTCAGGTGAGCATCTCTGCAGAACAAACCTGCCCTGCTTACAACTGAAACACCATTTTTCATCTTTGAACACTCAAGCCAAACTGCAGGAATCAGGAGAGAAATCTCCCTGAGCAAATCATTGCCTGGAACAAAGATGCTGCAAGCCCGAGCTGTGCATCTGGGGACAAACACACAAAGGGAACTGTGGCCTGCCACAAGGCTGAGTTGAGAATTCCCTTGACAGGTAGAACAGAGCTCAGGTCCCTGTCAGCTCCCAGGAAACAGCAGGAACAGCAGAGCAGGGAAAGGCTGAGGCCATGGTAAGGTCAGGCTGAGCTGGGGGAGCAGCCCCAGAGCCTCTCTGCTACCACAGGGTGACTTTGGGGTGACTTTGGGGTGATTTTGCACAGTCACATTCACACCTCCAGTACAAGCACAGCTCACCCACTGTCCCCAGTTCCCTTGAAACCCTCAGCCCCTGAACCCCAATCCCTGCTCAGCTCTACGTTCCAGGCACTGCTGGGGGTTTGCACGGCCCCTGGTGCTCTCTGACAGATCCCTGCAATGGCTGAGACAGATCCAGGAGCCTCAAGCCCTTGGGAATCCCAGGGAAATTCCTGCAGACAGAGTTTAGGTGAGTGATTTCCGTCCCCATCATGGGGTGTGAGGAATGGTTATTGACAGCTCCACTCCCTGGGAAATGAGGGAGCAGTGAAAGCACCTGGAGGAGCTGAGTAATGCATTTATTGTGACACCTCCTCGATAGCAGCTCTTGGTGGGGAGGGAGCTCCCAGTTTTATCTCCCCCTTCACGCATCCCTGGCACAGCAGCACAGTTCCTGGGAAACACAGCAGATCCATCCTGTGCCTCCAGCCTTTATCAGCAAATGTCACTCTCATTGCTCAGTACTGGGGCTTGTTTTGTTTAAAACACCGAGTGAAGCTGATGGAAAAGAAAAATGAAAATGGGGAAAACTGCAGTGAAATGTAAATGCAAGCTTGGTAAAGATGATTGCCAGGTAAGGGAACTCAGGGGTGGAGAGGATGGTTTGGACTCACCTCCACCTGGATTAATGCAGATCCACCCAACCACAAAAAACAGAGGCTGATGTCTGCAGAGAGATTTATCTCAACTGCTTGTTTAAGGGTCAGGCAACTCAGAGCTAACAGCTCCCAAAGCTGAAATCCCATCCCAGGACACTGATCACACCCATGGAAATCTGGGTTTCCTCCCACAGCTGCACGAGCTGGGAAGCACAAAGTGATGCAAGAGCTTTTGGAAAAGGCAGAGTGGAGCAATGCTGGGCACAGGGCAACCAGAAAAGTGCTGGGGATCAGCTCCTGACTTCAAACCCTGAGCACCAGCACAGCCTTGACTGACTTCTGCTGGGCTGGGGCTCACTCACCATGAGCCCCCTCTGGGACAGCTGCTTGTGGTTTCTACATTCCTTTTTTGAATGGGGAGGGTGCTGATGTTGCTTTTTTAGTTTGCTTTGGCTTGTTATTTGTGGGGGTTTTAAATCACCAAATGCAAAACGCATTGATTTTTCTTAAATCACAGAATCCCAGAATGGTTTGGTTTTAAAGAGACTTTAGAGATCACCCCCTTCCCCCCTGCTATGGCAGGGACACCTCCCACTGTCCCAGGCTGCTCCAAGCCCCAATGTCCAGCCTGGCCTTGGGCACTGCCAGGGATCCAGGGGCAGCCACAGCTGCTCTGGGCACCCTGTGCCAGGGCCTGCCCACCCTCACAGGAACAATTCCTGCCCAATATCCCACCCATCCCTGCCCTCTGGCAGTGGGAGCCATTCCCTGTGTCCTGTCCCTCCATCCCTTGTCCCTAGTCCCTCTCCAGCTCTCCTGGAGCCCCTTTAGGCTCTGGAAGGGCTCTGAGGTCTCTCCAAAACCTCATCTCTATCCTGAGCACCCCCAGCTTTCCCAGCCTGGCTCCAGAGCAGAGGAGTTCCAGCCCTCTGGAGCCTCCTCTCCCAGTGGAGACTTGGATTCAAAGTCATTAGCAAAACCCTCAGCAAGCTCCTGGGTCCAGGCAAGAGTTCACCTTCCTGTATGAACTGTGTAAGGAAAAACTTTAAAAAATGTGTTTGGCTCACAGGCTGAGCAGCCAGGGGCCATCCCCAGGCAGCTCCTGCCCTCTGTCACCTGGCAATGAGGTGACAAGTTGGGATGAAAGGGCTCAGCCGGGTGTCCAGGTGGCATCAGCCCAAGAAGAACTGGACCTGGAGAGCGAGGATTTAATTCTACACTGCACGAGGGGAGCTTGTTTGATGTCAGCGTTCAGGAAGCAAAAGGAATGCAGGAAACAGGGCCCTGTCCCCTGCAGTGTCACCCCAAGGAGCAGAACCCATTCCCTGCTGCACACCAAGCACTCAGGAATGGACACTCCTGTGTCTGCACAGCTTTCCTGCAGCTCACAACCCACCAGCAACAAAACTCCAGGACTGAGAGGGAGGGGGACAAAGGAATTCTGCTTCCCCAATCCCAGGGCTGGCACAGGCACAGGAGGGACCTGCCTGTCACCTAGCCAGTCCTCCCAGCTCTGCAGGCTGGGTTTGTATCGTGATGGATAAAAATGCAGCTGGGAGCAGAGGGAGCTGCTCCCAAGTCCTAGGGCAAGGTGCCCCCCTGGCACAGGGAATCCCAAGGGCTCCACCAGTCCCGTTTGGCTCAGCAGGGATCTGTCTCACACTCCAGGAGCTCTGTGGCCAAGGGGCTGAGCCCTCCTTGTGTTTTGTCTCGAAGTGGAGCAGTGTCAGATTCCAGGGGAAAGGATCTGCAGTGTGCCCTGGCACAGCTCCAGCAGGCTGCAGCCTCTAACAAATGCAGACTGATGGAATCCACAGGCTGAGAAGGACTGGAGGAAGGGGGACTTCAGTGCCTTCAGAAGCCCTAAAAAGAAGTTGGCTCAGCAGGGAACCTTTGCCAGGGGATCATCTGCAGAGCCCTGCACATGAAGAGGCTGGGGAACCAAACCAGGAGCTGCCATGAGCTCATTCCCTCAGGACATGCTCCAAGAATTCCAATCCAACTGCCCTCTGATTCTTGGACAAACCTGAGCTGCATTTATGCTGTGTCTTTGCAGAGGTTTCCTGCTTGTGGAAAATCAGCAGTGGGAAGGAAAGACAAAAGAATCCAGTCCTGTGCCCGGACCTGCTGCTGGTTTTACTCCAGGGAGGAACAACTCTGCCCTGGGTGCCCTTTTCCTACAAAGCACCACGTGCCAGAAGAGCCAGGAGCACTTTCACTCCACTTCAGCTTTAATCAGGAATTTTAATCAGAAAAAAGGTGCTGATAAACAGCCTGAGGCAGAGCAGGGAAGAGCCAAGGAGAAGCTGCAACATCTGGGCGCCAGATGCAGGGGCAGGAGGTGGAAATGTTAAGGAGGGGATTGAAGACAGCCCCAAACCTTCCTTGAGCTGTGGGATAAACGTGTGCATAACCTCCATGGGACAAGGCTGCCAGGGAAAGGTTCCTAATCCCCACCTGAAACACATCTGAGCACTTCAGTGCTGCTGCTGAGCTGCACAACCTGCTCACCCCACAGCTGCTCTGAGAGCTGACACTGACATTGCCACAGTGACACCAAATTGTGGCTGGCAGGCTCTCACTGAGGAATTCACTGGGAATTAAGAGAACCATCCAACCCCAAACTGAGGGCTTGTGATGCATTTTAGAGATTATTACCCGGCAGTTTTAAAAAATCCAAGAGTTCTGTCCTACAAAACGCTGCCCAGATTCATATGCCCAGAAATTGTTGCTCCCTTCCTGCAGCTGGGCAGCACTAAAAGGCAGCAAAGGCACTGAAATAATCTATCCTGGGGCAAAATCTCCCAGCCTGGGGATTAACCAAACCAAAACTTTGTCCTCATCAAAAACCCTGAACCTCTACAGAGTCCCAGACTGGTTTGGGGTAGGAGGACCTCAAAACTCATCCAGTGCTGGGATCCCAGAGCTCTCTGTCCCTCAGCATTTAGAAACAGTTTGGCCAATTTTGGCCCTAATCCTGCAAACAGCACCTAATGCAATGTTTGCAGTTAGAAGATGTGAAAGAATCCCAAAATCTGTATTTTCCATAGGATCAGTGCTTACTCCTGACCTTCTCTTCAACTCAGCAAAATCCTAAACACATCCTTGGTGTTGAACTCCCACAGCTTCACATCCCTGATTTTATAAAACCCAGAGCTGGTTCCACTGAGGCCAAACCAGCTCATTGTAATCAACACTGCCAAACAAAACTGCTGCCTTCTACCTGCAGCGTTGGGAACTCCTCCCACCCTCCAACAGCTTTTGGGAGACAAAGGAAATTCATGCCCAGAGCACCAATGATGCACCCTGACCATGAGATTGCAGCCCTTCATCTGGAGCATTCCTGGAAACCCAGGGGAAAGGAAAGGGAAAGGAAAGGAAAGGAAAGGAAAGGAAAGGAAAGGAAAGGAAAGGAAAGGAAAGGAAAGGAAAGGAAAGGAAAGGAAAGGAAAGGAAAGGAAAGGAAAGGAAAGGAAAGGAAAGGAAAGGAAAGGAAAGGAAAGGAAAGGAAAGGAAAGGAAAGGAAAGGAAAGGAAAGGAAAGGAAAGGAAAGGAAAGGAAAGGAAAGGAAAGGAAAGGGAAAGGGTCTGAGGTGCCCACAAAAAGCCAAATCAAAGCCATTTACAGAAGGACAATCTGGGTTCTTAGACATGATTAAAGCCACAAATTCATTTCATGTCCCCTCAGCTCGTGGTCCTCGGCAGTGCAATGAGCAGAGGGTAAAAGCAGTTGGCTGGTGCCCTGCTCTGCCTGCTGCACCCTCTCCCTTCCTTATTCCCTGCACAAACCTGGGATCTGCACCCACAGGTTCTGCCCTTGGGTGGCTGCACAAGCTCACCCCAGTGCATTTGTGACTGGGGCCGCTAGATCTGGAGCTGCTCTCCAGGCCCTGTGCTGGCTGCAAAGAAGGAAATGACTTTGAGTGATGTTAGAAACATCAAACTGCCCCAAGAGAGTCACATCTCCAAAGCACGGGGCTCTGGACTGGGCTTCCATCCCTGCCCCTCCCAGGTGCTTTGCTGGGAGCTGCAGCTGGGGGAGGCACCTCCCTCACACTCCCAGAAGCTTCCCAGTTCTTTTTTTATACAATTATTTTAGCAGAAAGGCTCATCTGGCCAATGCAGGCATTGGAAAACCCCTGTGCACTGATTTCCCACAGGACACATGCACACACCCCCGAATTCCAGATTCCACAGCTCACCTTTCCGAGCTGGCTGAAAAATTCAGCTCTTCCTTTAAACACAAAAATTGCTGCTCTTTTGCCTTTTCTGAGTGCCCCAAGTGCCTCCAGAGTTGCTTTTGAACCACACTGAGAGTGAGATGCAAGAGCCAAAACTGCAGTTCCAGCCTGGGATTTGGAGCATCTGTGTGGTTGTTTTTTCTCCCCATTAATTTAATTTGACAGAAACGAGCAGGAAAGCTTCTGGCTCCCGTGTGGGCAAAGTGGATAAACAGCAGGAATTTTAAGGGAAGCTGAAACTAAACTGAAGAGAAAGAGGCTGGTGTCCTGGCTAACAGCCTTGTGTACTTCCTCTTCCCATCTCAGGCTCCGTGCCCTGCATGCTATAATGAGACTGTTTTCCTGCTCACCACTTGTTCCAAACTATCCTCTGCATTTGATTTGGACCATTTTGACTGGAAAAACAACACATCCTCTCCCAGGATGGATCCCAGGATGCAGGAGGAGAGGCAGTGACCCATCTCTGCCTGGCTGTCCCCAAATCCACCAGATTTGGACTCCAGAGCAGCAAATTTTCATCCTACTGCTCTAAAAAAACCTGCAAGAGTGAGTAATTCCTTAATGGGAAAACGTTTGTGTAGCTCTGTAGTGAGAACTGCATGAATTTAACATCCCAATTATTCCTGCAGAGTTAAAACCTTGTTTGCTTTTATGATTTCCCCGTTTTCCAGCGTGGGCAGCACTTGGCCCTTCCACCCTGCCCCTCCTCCTGGGTCCAGCAGGACACCTTGGAGGGATGGCTGTGGTCCAGCCTTGGAGGTGATAGCACAGGGTTAAAATGTTTCTAACATCATGGGAACTGCATACAATAGATTCAGGGGAGTGGAAAGGAAGATTGGGTCTGGTAGGGCTGGGAAAGAGAACTGGGCCCTGGGAATTAATACTGAGCTTTGTTTTTTTTCTAGAGCATGTGAAGCTACACCTGCATAATCATCATATGATAAATGATCTGATTGTTAAATGTAACAATTGTTTGGTAATTGAATATGATTATTGGTTAATCGTAACAAGAATCATGAGAAAGAATATTTGGGGGGGCCTAATGAAAATTACAAGAATACATGCTTGGATAAGATCAATGTATGTATAGTATACAAGAGAACAATAGGGATTTAATAATTAATACATTGTTATATAATGAAAAGGGTATAAAAACATGTTCATCTGGGATCCATGTCAGAGTCAGATTTGGGTCTGCACCCCTGATTCCCAGAGCTCTTCAATAAAGCACCTGCCTATAATCATCCTGGGATTATGTGTTTTCAACACTATCAGAGGGATGGCTGCTGGTCCAGCATTGCAGGGATGGCTGCTGGTCTAACATTGCAGGGATGGCTGCTTGTCTAATATTGCAGGGATGGCTGCTGGCTCCAGCTGATTCCCAGCCTGTGGAGCAGCCCTGGATTGATCCAAAGGGGAACATCTCTGACCTCTCTGACACAAGCTTTCCCAAGCTGCAGCACTCCTGGATTTCCTCACAGACTCAAACACAGCCAGGCCTGAAGGAGGCTGGGGGACTCCACTGCTGGTGGGAAGCTCTGCTGCCAGGGGAAGGGACAGGGTGACTCTGTGTGCTGCTTGAAGGTGTGCAGGAGCTGGAACTCAGAGATGGGCAAAGGCAAACAGGCCAAGTGTCTTGGCGTGACTTTGTGATGCCTGTATCCCCAGTTGTCTGTTCTGTTGGTGTTGGATATTGAGCTCTGCAGCTTTAACACTGCTTCCAGGAGTGAAGGGGGAGAGCAGAGGTGCAGAGTTTGTTATCACAGACTGCCCTGGCTCCCCCCATCCTTCACACAGCCTGTGCTGTCTGCAGTGCACAGCAGCACACAGCTCTCCTTGGCTCTTGGTTGGTTTTTGGTTACCTGAGGCAGAGAAGTTCCCTGGACTGTGGTTTTTGGTCTTTTTTCCTTTTTCATGGAACTGTTTGAAACCCCAGAGGAGCAGCAGGAGCTCACACCTGTGGCTCACCTGGGCTGGGACATTTCCCAGCTCTGGAGGGATGAGAACAGCCTGAGTGAGCTGGGCTGAACCCACGGAAGGGACTCTGCTGAATTTGTCACCTCTTGGGAGCAGAGAGAGGTTCTGCTGTTTAGTGTCATTCATTTTTGTGCTGGGAATTGCTCTGCCTGTTAAATAAACAGGTTTTTCCACTTTTCACCAAGGAAATATTTTCCTGCACCAGCTGGGGGAGGGACTGCTTGAATGTGTTTCCTAGAGGGATCCCATTCAGAGGTTTCCTCCCAAATTTGCCCTAAACCAGGACAAATAAATTAATTGGAACCTAACATGTGGCTCAAGAAAGTGATAAAAACCTGATTGCATTTTGGTTGTAATTACTCTATGTTGGGACAAAGCAGTCAGTAATCATGTTGTTTGAATTCGTAATCTCTTGGGGTGGAGGCCTTCATGTGTCTCTGGTCCCTAGGCTTTTTTGAGGTTTTAATTCCTTTCTGGTCCCTGGGTTTGTTTTCTTATCCAGAGATAGTTCCAGTAGCGTCCCTAACACGCAGCCAAGCTGAGAGCAGAGCTCACAACAATCACCCAGCCAGCCTAAACCTGCCCCATCCCTCTGCCATCAATGGCAAACCTGGGCTCAAGAGGAAAAAGGGGTTTGGCCCAGCCAGGCCCTCCAGGGACAGCCACAGCTTCTCTGTGCCAGGGCCTCCCCTCCCTCACAGGGAACAATTCCTTCCCTACATTTGAATTTAGGTATCTGACCTAAATTCCCCTCTGTCAGTCTGACCCCATTCCCTGTGTCCTGTCCCTCCAGTCCCTGATGCAGGCTCCCTCTCTGCCTTCCCTGTGTCCCCTCCAGGCCTGGCAGTGCTGGCAGCTCTCTGCACACCCTCCCTTCCCCAGGCTCAGCCCCAGCATTCAGCACCAGCTGCTCTGGGATTTCCCACAGCCACTCCTCTGGACAAGGGACACAGTTAAACTGCCCTGAGAGGGGCTAATGGTTTAGAGCTGAGAGAGAAAAAGCCACTACAAGCCTCTCTGTCAGGAGGGACAAACTCCATTGAGAGTCCAAGAAGGGGACAGGACACACAAGGCTGTGCTTGTGCCATGATCTCTGGTGGCTCAGTGCATCCAGAGACATCACAAACCCCTTCTCAGCTCTTTATCAACCAGTTTGGTTTTATTTTACCCACTGCAAGACACCAAAACCTTGCCTGTTTCTCCTGCAGCCTTCTTAACCATTTTCTCTTAACGATTTCCTTAACTGTTTTGGAAACTTTGATTAGATTAACCCCCCCAAAAACCCCCAAAGTGACATTTTTGTTTCAGGTGACATCAATGCCTGATTTCCATTCAGCTTCACAAAGCCACGGACATGCCCTTCCCACCAAATAACGATGGAAACAAAAATCCCTGACAGAAATCACTGAGAACTGAACAGCTGGCTCAGAAAGTGATGCAGGCATCAAAATTGCCATTTCAGGAGGTGCCAGCAGCACTTCTGCCCACAGCAATCCAGGGAAACTAAAGTGCACTTGCCCAAAGCAGGGAGTGCTGTCCCCAAGGTCACCCCCAGCACCAGGTACCTGCCTGGGGCTCTCTCATGTTAATGGCTCAGCACAAATTAAGTAGAAAGTAGGGTTGGAGGGCACTGCCTTTGAGGCTGGGTTATTTTTAATCCCAGTGCAGAGAATAATTCATTATGGGCATGATCAACACACAGGGATCAGCTTCACAAAACAACCAGACAGCTTCAATTTAATTTTTAAAAGAAGGTTATTTTCATTTGTACAAACATGGAAAGCACTTTAGTGCAGTACTTCAGAAAAATTAAACTGGTGCTGTCAGAGCTGTTTCCATCAACCAAAGAGGATAAAAAAGGCAATACAATTTCTAATACCTCTATTAATAAAATTTATACAGGTTTGAGACAGTGAGAATGGCTCTTGTGAACAATAACCCCCTGCAGAAGCTGAGTGTTCACTGCTCCACATCTGCACTGTGTCTCCCAGGCCCAGGAAAGGAATTTAAAATCTTTGGAATCCTTTATGGAACGTGAGAACTGCCAGCAAATTCCACTGTCTCACTTCTGTATTCCCAAGCAACCAAGAAAAGATGGAAAAATAGCAGGAAATATAAAGGGTGCTAGGGAAGCACTGTCACAGAACACAGGTTATTCTTATAAAACTTCATAATTTAGGTAACTAATTTTCTGATTTATTTTCATATTAAATGTTTCATGCAGTGCTCTGGATGCCCTGACAATCAAAAAATTCAACATCACAGCTGAGAGACAGATCCAGTGTATTTTCCAGTACTGTTCTCTTGGAAAGGACCTTGCCTTCATTCTGCCTGAAATACATTTCAGGAAAACCCAGCAGGCAGATTGTGCCTTCTGACATTCCCAGCCCCCACGAGAGGCCTGTGCTGCTCCACCTGGGACTGAACAGAACCAGGAACTGGGGATCAGCACAAGGAAATTGGGATATTGGGCAGGAATTGTTCCTGTGAGGGTGGTGATTCCCTGGCACAGGGTGCCCAGAGCAGCTGTGGCTGCCCCTGGATCCCTGGCAGTGCCCAAGGCCAGGCTGGAGCAGCCTGGGACAGTGGAAGGTGTCCCTGCCCATGGAATAAATGAGCTTTAAGGTCCCTTCCACCCAAACCATTCCATCATTCTGTGAAATTCAGCTCCAGAGATGACATTAATGCCAGAGGTGATGCCATCCCCATCACACCTCAGCTCTGCTTTCCTCTGACACCACTCCCTGTGCAGCAGCACAGCAGCAACAGTTCTCCTCTGCTGCTTTAAAGTGATACAAATTCAAGACCTCGAGAGTAAAGAGGCAAAATTTTTAAAGTAATTTATCTTCACCTCCAAGCCCCATTCCAGTCAGGCTGGATCCAGCCAATAAATTCACTGCATCTCCAGAAAACAGCTCCTGTTCCCTTAGCACAGGATCACGTTGAGGCAAAGCAGATTCCTGCCCCAGCACTAACCCAGATCAGTCACCAGGACCGAGGAAAGCTGCTCACTCCACTCAACCTGAAATCCCATCAGCCTTCCCAAGGAATGCACAGAGCCCTCTGCTGTGTGTGCCCACATCTCTGTGTGTGCCCATCTCTGTGTGTGTGCCCACACCTCTGTGTGTGTGCCCAAATCTCTGTGTGTGCCCATCTCTGTGTGTGTGCCCACATCTCTGTGTGTGTGCTCACATCTCTGTGTGTGCCCAAATCTGTGTGTGCCCACATCTCTGTGTGTGCCCATCTCTGTGTGTGCCCATCTCTGTGTGTGTGCCCACATCTCTGTGTGTGTGCCCACATCTGTGTGCCCACATCTCTGTGTGTGTGCCCACATCTCTGTGTGTGTGCCCACATCTCTGTGTGTGCCCACATCTCTGTGTGTGTGCCCATATCTGTGTGTGCCCACATCTCTGTGTGTGTGCCCACATCTCTGTGTGTGCCCAAATCTGTGTGTGTGCCCACATCTCTGTGTGTGCCCACATCTCCTGTGTGCCCACATCTCTGTGTGCCCACACCTCCTGTGTGCCCACATCTCTGTGTGTGCCCACATCTCCTGTGTGTGTGCCCACGTCTCCTGTGTGCCCACACCTGTGTGTGCCCACATCTCTGTGTGTGCCCATATCTGTGTGTGTGCCCACATCTCTGTGTGTGTGCCCACATCTCCTGTGTGTGTGCCCACATCTCCTGTGTGCCCACATCTCTGTGTGCCCACACCTCCTGTGTGCCCACATCTCTGTGTGTGCCCACATCTCTGTGTGTGTGCCCACATCTCCTGTGTGCCCACATCTCTGTGTGTGTGCCCATATCTGTGTGTGCCCACATCTCTGTGTGTGCCCACATCTCCTGTGTGTGTGCCCATATCTGTGTGTGCCCACATCTCTGTGTGTGCCCACCCATCTCCAGCTTGGCACAGCCCTGGGGCACACAGGGCACTCACTGGGCCCCGATGGGGCTGCCCTGGCTGCAGGGAGGAGTCTCAGGAGTGAGCAGATCTCAGATCTGATGTCCTTTGGAGCTCTCAGGTTCAGGGCAGTGCCCACTGGAGACTGAGATGAACTCTGAGGAGCTGCTCTTAGGCCTTGCTGACAAAGCTCTGCACGGAGGATGAGCTGCAGGGGCTGACAGAGCAGGGCAGGGCCCAGGGCACTGAGGAGACAGAGCTGGGCTCATCCTTGGGACAGAGCTGGGCTCATCCTTGGGACAGAGCTGGGCTCATCCTGGGGACAGAGCTGGGCTCATCCTTGGGACAGAGCTGGGCTCATCCTCAGGTCAGAGCTGGGCTCATCCTGGGGACAGAGCTGGGCTCATCCTGGGAACAGAGCTGGGCTCATCCTCAGGTCAGAGCTGGGCTCATCCTGGGGACAGAGCTGGGCTCATCCTGGGGACAGAGCTGGGCTCATCCTTGGGACAGAGCTGGGCTCATCCTCAGGTCAGAGCTGGGCTCATCCTGGGGACAGAGCTGGGCTCATCCCTGGGTCCCTGCAGGGAGGCTGTGGATGCCTCAGCCCCGCACTGCTCTCAGTCCCTGAACACCCCACACACCCCACAGCCCCCACACACCCCACAGCCCCCACACACCCCACACACCCCACACCCCCCACACACTCCACACCCCCCACACACCCCACACACCCCACAGCCCCCACACACCCCACAGCCCCCACACACCTCACACACCCCACAGCCCCCACACACCCCACAGCCCCCACACAGCCCACACACCTCACACACCCCACAGCCCCCACACACCCCACAGCCCCCACACACCCCACACACCTCACACACCCCACAGCCCCCACACACCCCACAGACCCCACTGCACGCCTCTGCCTGCCCATCCCAGCCTGGGTAACACCAAGCTGGCTTCTCCAGGAGCAGCAGTCGCCCTCCAGAGGGATTGGGATGGGAGGGAGGGCCCAGCCCAGGGCAGTGGGGTCAGCTCATAGCCCTGGCAGGCTGTGGGAGCAGGGCATGGCCTCAGGGACACACAGCTGCCAACACCCCCCACAGCCGCATGGACACAGCCAGGCTCTGCCCTCCCTCTCCCAAAGGCAGATCAAAGTTACCCTGATTTAATACTCAACTCCTCAAAGAGCTTCATGCAGCCCCTGCTCACCATCGCAGCAGGACATGCTACAGACACATCCCTTTGTCATTTCTTGGTGGAACCCCCTTGCCTTGCAGTGGCCCTCATCTTTTCATGTTTCTAATTTCACTGCTACGGTTTTTGGAGCATCAAATATTCCCTGACCTTCCCTGAGCACCAAATAACCCTGAGTGAGGGTTTTAATATAGGGAAAATTCTGTGTGCCATATGTGAGGGGGAGCAGAACATGCTGAGTGCACGAGGGGGTGGAAAAGTCTGGGGGGAGTTGCAGAGTTGCAGCAGAAGGAAGGGAAGACTCTGCATTAAATTTTGGTGTTTCAAAGCTGCTGAGCAAAGGAGGAAGGCTGGGACAGCCAGGCCTGAGATCCTCCCCTGCTCCATCACTCCAGTCCCCAGCAGCAAGGCAGAGAGTGCAGAGCCTGATGCCTGAAGGGAACATATGGTGAGGAATTCCAAACTCATCCATCTTCCTGCTGAAAACTCAGCAGATAAACATGCCAGTATTTGTCTGATCCTTTTTCCTGCACAAAGGGACAAATCCTGCAAGGTGCTGAGCACCAGCAAGTTTTGTGAGACAGATGCCAGAGCTGCATCCTGTGGGTGATGAGGATGCTCAGCACCTCGTGTCCAGCTCAGCTATGGCAGAGCTCAGCTCTCCTCATCCTTATCCTGCATGTGCAACCCCCCTGCCTCACTTCTGCCCCCCTCTCTGCCTTCAGAGGCTGAATATTGAGCAGGGTGATGTTGGGTGAGAACATATTGATCTCACTAAGAAACACAAGGGATCCTGCTGGAACTTTGGGCCAGGAGCAGCTGTCCAGCGAGAAGTTCATTTCCTCTAAATGTTTCCATTGACAGTGAGTGACACTTCCAGGAGTTTGTGAAGTTTTGGCTCATAAGGATGAGTAATTGCACCCCAAAACCTCAACTCTTCACTGCAGCAAATCACCCAGCAGTGCCTAGAGGTCCTCAGAACCAAAATCCAATCTCCAAAGGTGACCTGGATACCCACAATGCTGAACCTTTGGGCTTGGGGCAGGTCCCTCCTTTCTCCAACTCTTCTGAGGAAAATGGCTCTGAAATCCATCCTATTTGCTTCCCAAATACTGCAGGGGAAGCTCAACATTAACGAGGTGTTATCACTTCAAATTCCCTCTGATTGTCACCTGCTGTTGTGGGTGTCCCAAAATTCACCTCAAAATTCATCCAAATTCACCAATTCACCTCAAAATTATCCCAAAATTATCCCCCAAAATGGCCAAAATTCATCTCAAAATTCACTCAAATTCACCTCAAATTTATCCCAAAATTATCTCCCAAAAAGGCCAAAATTCACCCAAAGTTCACTTCAGAATTCACCAAATTCACCAATTCACCTCAAAATTGTCCCAAAATTATCCCCCAAAATGGCCAAAATTCACTTCAAAAATCCACCCTAAAATTCACCCAAATTCATGTCAAAGTTATCCCAAAATTATCTCCAAAATAACATCCAACATCCAACACCAATACCCAACATCCAACACCAACACCCAACATCCAACACCAACACCCAACATCCAACACCCAACACCCAACATCCAACACCCAGCATCCAACACCCAACATGCAACATCCAACACCCAACACCCAGCATCCAGCACCCAACATCCAACATGCAACATGCAACATCCAACACCCAACACCCAACACCCAACATCCAACACCCAACATCCAGCATCCCTGGGGGCCCTGCAGGAGCAGCCACAGCTCCCTTCAGAGCCCTGTCTCACCTGGGACATTTGCAGCTTCTCTTTAGCAGCAGCCAGAGCTGTGCTAAGCCCCTGAGGGCTCCCTGCAGCTGCCTGGTGACACTCAGCCCCAGGGACCTCGCTCTGCAGTGACAGGGCTGTCACAAAGCCAGCCAGCCTCATGGATTAAACATCAGAGTCCTCCCTGCTGCTGGCAGCCCTGCCAGAGCCAGCAGAGTCCTGCTGTGTCACCAGGGCACCCCTCCCTGCAGGGTGAGGGCTCCTGGGCCCTCCTGCATCACTGCCCGGGGTGCTTCAGCTTTTAGGACACTGAAGGTGCTGCTCTGGGGGTTTGTGGGTGACACCTCTACCCATGGGAGTTTTTCCAGGGGATCTCAGGTAACACAGCAGGCTTTTCCCAGTGGGATCATTCATTTTCTGTTCCTCACTGTGGCAGACTGAGAGCTCAGCCCAGGCCTCACACGAGCTGAGCCTAAAGGAGGCAGGGACAGCAAAGAAACTGAGAGAGGCTGGGGATGATGCTTGGCTCCCAGGGCACAGCCTAGCTGCAGCCCTGCCCTCCCAGCAGCATGGGTGGTCTTAGGTGGCCTCTGACACCTCACTCCACCTGGGAACACCTTTCTCCAGCTATTCCCACTCTTTTCACCATGGAGTGCTCCTGTGTGGATTCCACACAGGCTGCTCAATCTTTGGGACCTTGGTGAGAAGTCTCCCATGATAAAAAGAAACACAAAACATCCCCCATGGTATCAACGGGGCAAGGAGGGAATGTGTTCATGCTGAACACCCTCCTTCCTCCCAGGGCAAAAAAGCAAAAGAAGGAGGATGAGCAGATGGATCTTGTGGACCAAAAGGATCCTCCCTTGGCCAAGCTGATAACAAAGGGCTGCCATTGGCACCAATAAATAAACTGGTTATTTCTAGAGCTGCCACCATGTTTTATTAACCACCTGCTCCTGGCTTCCCTTGGCTGCTGGCTGGAACTGATGTTTGCAGCTGGCAAACTTTCATTTTCACACAGTTCCTCACTGCTATGAATTTATCTGAGCCTGGTGGCTCCCAGTGCTGGTAGAGGATTTCCTGGTAGCAGGACACTCCTCCAAGACAGAGGAGACCCAGCCATCCCTGGCATCCTTCTGCCCTATCCCAGTCCCACCTTGTTCCCTGCCACATCTACAGGCAGCAAAAGGCTTTTCTCAGCTGCTGGTTAAAGCCCAGATCCTGTGGTGGGAAACCCCAAAGGCCCCTTCCAGGAGTTCACCCTTTCCATGAGTTCTGAAAGCATTTGCAAGCAATTAATACTCCTTTGCCTTTTTTCTCTCCCACACAGCACCAGGCAAAAAAAAAAAAAATCTCTCCTTCAGAAAGCACAGGACACAAACCACGCAGGGCATTTAGGCATTTAATGGCCCTCTGTACTGATACACAGGGAAGATTCCCCTTTTCAGGGAGCATCCTTGATGGGATGCTAATGAGAGACAACCTTTCAGAGCAAGAGAGCTCCTCAGAGATTTTAAATATCCATTTCTCAGGATTTCAGAACTTGAGTCAATATTTCACATCTACAAGGGATGAAAGGAAAGCTCACGGGGACTTTGCAAGCTGACTTCCAGCTTCCTGCTCCTGTGCCCTGCCTTCTTAGAAACATTTCTGTGAGGCAAACCCCAGTGGCAGCATGCAGGGGGTTCATAATTCAGGATATAAATTCTCTACCATCCATTATCATTGTCCAGAGTCTCAGAGCACTCCCAAAGATTGTCCTTTGCTGCACCTTCTGTGTAGCATCCTTCACCTGCACCACCTGGGCAAGGAAGAATCCAATGGCCACTCCATTTTTAGGCTGTGGGATGAGGATGTGGATCACCCTCATCCCACCTCTCACATATTAAAGACAACAGAAAAGAGCTGAAAAGTTCATGGTGCAGAAGCCCTGAAGAGGCCAGTCAGTAATGTTGATATTCCTCAATGAGCTGCTCATCCAGCAGATCTTTGGAATGAGTTCTTTAAGTTTACTCAGAAGAACAAGACCAGGGAATATTTTATAATTTCTCCCCTGTGTTTGCAGGGAGCAGAGGCAGAGCTGTTACAGATCTCAACAGGCAGGCGTGGGGAAGGGGAGCTGAAAGAGTTTAACAGGGACACCCAGCACTGCTGCAACTCAGGAGGTTTTTTGGCACTAGGTAGTGCTGGTAGGCAAGGTCGGATAAAATCATGGAGTTCTTTGGGTTGTAAAAGGTTATTGAGTCCAACTGTTCCATCAGCACTGCCATGGCCACCACTGAGCCATGTCCCCAAGTGCCACATGCACAGGGATGCTGGATGCCTCCAGGGGTGGGGACTCCACTCCTGCCCTGAACAGCTCTGCCAGGAACTGAACATCCCCTCCTTCAGTGAAGGAATTTCCCAATATCCACCCTGAGGCCGTTCCCTCTCCTTCTGTCCCTGTTCCCTGGCAAGAGATCTCAAATCCCCCCCGGCTGTCCCCTCCTGTCAGGGAGTTGTGCAGAGCCACAAGGGCCCCCCTGAGCCTCCTTTTCTCCAGGCTGAGCCCCTTCCCAGCTCCCTCAGCCTCTCCTGGGGCTCCAGACCCTTCCCAGCTCCGTTGCTCTTTTTACACTCAGCAATTCTCCCACTCCAATTCAGTTCCTGATGAATCCCCAGTTCAGCTCTGCCCTGCTCCAGCCCCAGCCCAGAACTCTGGATCCGACACTCAGCCACCCCCTCTGGGCTCTCTCCAGAGTCTGTGTCCCTTCAGAGCAGCCCAGGCTGAGGATGTGCTGCAGCTCCAGGTGCCCCTGAGCACACGGGAGGTTCACACTCAATCATGTGCTTGGTCTGCTCTAATCTCTGCTTTTAAACTCACCCCCAGAGAAGCAGAAGGGTGACAAAAGAGCTCCTACCACACAAGGTGGGAAGGTTCTGCTCTGTCACTGCTCACCCCAGCCCTGAGCTCAAGTCCCCGCAGGGCTTTAGGCTGGCTCTGAGCAGGACAAGAGCAGGAAAGAGCTCTGCCCTCCATCCCAGCCCGACTGTGGGACAGCCCTTCCCTAAAAATCCACACTGCACCCTCAGCCAAGAGGGTCTGGCAAACCAAAGGACTCCAGTGAACTGATGGAGGAGAGCCCTTCTCTTCTGAGGCTGCTCATGGAATCAGATTATCCTGGGCTGGAAAAGCCCCACAAGGATCATCCAGAGCAACTCCTGGCCCTGCACAGACACCCCAACAATCACCCTCTGTACATCCCTTAGAGCCTTGCCCAAACACTCCCTGAACCATGGCAGAGCTGCTCCTCACCAAGCCCTGAACTCTGCTTTATTCCAAGCCCCAACTCACAGAGTTTGCTCTGAGGAAAATAAAGAAACAAATAAATAAAATTCCCTTTGCTTGTACACAGCAAGAAAGATAATGCCGGTTTGCTGTGGAATAAAAATGCCACCAGTTATTTATCCAGGTGAAGAATTTGGTACTGCACAAGCTGGGAAAGCTCAATGAGAGAGTAAATCCTTAGGATGGAGCACACAGGGAAAAAAAAGATTAATTGATTTGTGACTACAAGGAGGTTTATTCAGAACCGTATTTATCACTACAGTGTGTTTGAATTCGGCAGGAACTCCACTCAATTTTCTTCTGCAGCCTTTCTTTGCTGTTCAAGGAAATATATCAGCAAGAAGAGAGAAATGACACTTAATTTTAAGGAGCATCACCTTGCTTTAGAGAATAAACTCTCCTTGGAGCTGCAGCTCTGGGAACACCTGCCCAGCTCACAGCCAGGTGGGATCTGGCAGCGTTCCTCAGCTGACAGAACTCAGAGCTTTGCTGCCACAGTGAAGGGACATTCACTGTGAGATTCACATCCCAATTTGAGCCACTTTTCACCTCAGGGTGCTGAAGGTGACGAGTGGAGGATGGGGAGAGGAAAGGGAAGATGGAGGAAGAGGGAGGATGTGCATTTTCCCCTCTGTGCCACCCTTTGCCTCCCTGCCCTTGGGCAGCACGAGCTCCCCTGGGCCGTGCCAGGGGTGCCAGGGAGCCTCTGGCTGTGCAGTTCGTCTGTGAAATGCTCGGTGGAGGCCTGTGAGAGCTCAGTCCCATTGCAATCTAAGAGCCCAGAGTCTCCTCCCAGCCCTCTGTGCACAGCAGCACCACTGCCTTCAGCACCAGGGAACAGCTGCCCAGCTCCCCTGAAATGGCTCTGCTCTTTAAGGAACGCCCAGATCCCACCTCCAAACTCACCTCCAACACACCTGAACCCTGGGCTGTTCCACCCTGCCACAGGGAAACACCAGAAACAGAGAGAACTGAACCTGGCAGGAGCTGGGCAAGTCCTGAGCTGGGAATTCTCCTGGATTCTGGTTCCCCGATCCTCCTGTCATTCCTCTATTGCCTGTTCAAACACTCATTTGCTCCTATTTACCCACTACAGCTTTAAAATACACAGAGATTTCAATACTCTAAAGACAGGTTAATCATTTATTTATTGTTTGCTTCTTATTTCAGAGGCCTGAATTACACCATCATTACTTGGAGAGAGGCTCTAACAACCCAAGCTGTTTGTCTAGCAGCCTCGTTTATTTTTGCATGGCAAAACCATTATTCCCCCCCAAAATCAAAACAAAATAAGAAAAATACCCTTGAGCACTTCATCCAATTTTAAAGTCAGAGCTGTGTTAGTCCCCACAAGAGCCAGCAACTGAATTCCCAATTACAGGACAGACCAAGCAATAACTCTGGATCATCTGGCACAGCTCAGACAACTTGGAATGGAGCAGGCAGCTGCAGGAATTGGGCTGCCAAAGGCTTGGAAGCAGCAAAGTGAGGGAAAGCTGTGCCCTGGGGGGAGGCAGGGGAAGCCCAGGCAGCCCAGGGTGTTCCAGCTGTGCTGCCCCAGCAGGAGGAAGGAGAAGGGCTCAGGCAGCCCAGGAATGCTGCAGAGCCCTGGCCCAGCTGTGCTCTGGGCTCCCTCGTCCCCACAAACACTCAGCACTCCCCACATTTGTCCCTGCACAGTCCCAGCCCTCCCTTGCTGCAAATATTTAAAGATGTTTTCCCTTAATTCCCAGTTTTCCCCGCTTCTTCTGGAAAATGAGCCATGACACATGAGCCATTTGCAAGGCTGCAAGTGTGACACTGGCTGTATTTCCATTATTTCCATGGCAACTCTCCCCTCTCCATGGCCAGCCTCTGGATGTGCATTCCTGGCAGACTCGGGCTGCAGGCACACATCATTATATTTAATCTGAACAAGTGTGTACCTGAGTTGACTTTATTTCATGAAACTGCATAAGAAATTAAATTTCTCTCACTATTTCCTGCTCTCCCATCCCGGTGTCATTACTTGCAGGGCTCTGCCGTTACTTGTTGGCATTTTGCATCAGTACATAATGATACAATATCAGATAATGTTAAGATGCTGAAACCACTCCAAACACCAGACAGCAATTTTCTGCTCAGTTTCCCAATTTGACCTGAATTGATACTACACTGCAAGTCTGCATGAGGTTCTCTAATTAGAGCAGCATCTTGGGCAGCAGCACTCACTTGCATCCTGCCTGTTTGGTCCCAGCCTTGATAGGGCAATTAAGAGGCAGAAGAGAATTCCTCTCCCAGATTTGTCCTCATGAACAGAACCAGGTCCTCCCATTACAGCTCATCTTGTGATCCTCCACCCAGCACAGCTCTCAGCCCTCATGGAATTCATCATGTTTTATAAATCCCACTTCAAATTGACAAGTTCAACTTCCCCTGCCCTGGAAAATGCAGTGGGATTGTGAGCACACCTCGTGGGGCACAACTCCTGCAGCGAGGCCAGGGCAGCTCAGGAGTTAAAAAGTGCCCAGCAGTGGCACCAGGAAGAACTGAGCCCAGCAATTGCCCCTGCACAGGAGGCAGAACTTCTGCCCTGGGCAGTGCCCAACCTGAACAGGCTGCCCAGGGAGGGGCTGGAGTGTCCCTCAGCGGGGATATTCCAGAGCCACATGGACACAATCCTGTGCCCTGTGCTCTGGGATGGCCCTGCCTGAGCAGGGAGGTGCCACCAGTGACCCTCTGTGCTCCCTTCCAGCCTGGCCCAGCCTGTGGCTCCCCACCTCTCCTAACCACTGGCACAGAAGAATCTCGTGGTGACTCAGGTCTGGTCCTTTCCACCCCAGAGGCCACCAAAGAGGTCACACGTGATGACAACAGCAAATGCAGGAACACAACCAAGGATGGTTTTTCCCTGCTGCCAGTCCAAGGAACCCATGGGAGCAGTGCCGAGCCTCAGGAACCCCCCTGGCTCCATGAGCAGGCAGAGGGACCCTGCCCACACCTGGGGGATGGCAGCAGGTACTGAACCCACAGGGACTGAGGGAGGAGCTGCTCCAGGATAAATCCTTCTTCCACAGGGATCCATCCCTAAGAGCTCCACCTGATGAGGAGCAGAGAGGCTGTGAAATACCCTCTGGAGTCTTCATTAACCCTTCTCCCCACCAAACAGAGCATGAGCTCAGAAAACAGCACAGTTTGGACAGGGCTCTCAGATGTGGGTGGGATTCTTGGGGCTGTCCAGTGCAGCTGGACTTTGATGATCCTTGTGACTCCCTCCCAGCTCAGGATATTCTGTCCAGTGACTTTTATGGTGCTATGGAGAGGACCCACATCCCTGTGGGGGAACACAAACACAGCCCCACTGCATCCATGGGGCTGGATCCCAACCCAGGGCATTCCATGAACACCTCCATGGGGTGTGATAAAAACCAGTGGGTAGAAAATGCCTGAAGGACATCTGACAGCATTTTCCTCTTGGAAAGCCACTGGCAGGAGCTGCCTTCTGTGCAGCTCCAAGGGTAAATGCAGGAGGAAAGCATTCCCCTGGCACGTGGAAAGGCAGCAGAATGTTCACACCAGGGACTGAGCCTTGGTGCTGCCTTCATCTGAACTCAGCTGGGGGAACTCCTGCAGCCCCAGAAACTCCTTTTAGCTGATGCCTGTGGATAGAAATCCCTGCATTTTAGTGAAGCCTATGAGGATAGAGGAAATGAACCCATCACTCTCAGTTCTGACTGCCCCATCTTGCAGAAACAGAACCTAAATGAGGCAAAGCCAGGATAAGATGAAAACTAAATAAAGCCAGGATTTGCTAGTTTAAGCTATCAGAGATGCACCTTGCATCTCTCCTCAGGAACACTTCTCCATGTTCACAAAGATGCTCCATGAGGAAACCATGGAAGTTTAGATGGATATATTCAAACCAAAGCCACAACAGTGTTTTGTCACATATTTGGTGTGTTTACCTCTCATGCCGTGGTTTGAGTGTCACCTGCACAGACACCAGCTTGTGTTATGTCATTTATCAGATATGGGGCAATCTGAGAGTCTGAATCAGAAATGGCCTCATCACAGGTGTAAAAAAGTGGCAAATCCCAGCAGGAACCAGAAGACACATTTGGAATTTAAGCCACCACCTCCCACTTCACAGAAGTGTCACCACACCCTCTGTGACACCAATGGATGGTGAAGAAACAAAACTTTTCCAAAAAGAATCAAAAAGGAGGATTTCAGCATTTGTTTCACTCTGACTGGATGTAAGGTTTATTGGTTTTTCTGCTAGGGAAGGGGGAAAGGTGAGATCACAGAGTCATTAAGGCTGGAAAAGCTGTCCAAGACCATGGAGTTCCAGCTGTGCCTGATGCCCACCTTGTCCCCAGCCCAGAGCACTGAGTGCCACAGCCAGGAATTCCTTGGGCACCTCCAGGGATGGGCACTCCAGACCTCCCTGGGCAGTTCCAGTGCCTGGCCACCCTTTCCATGGGGAAATTCCTGCTGCTGTCCACCCTGACCTCCCCTGGCCCAGCCTGAGGCCGTTCCCTCAATGGCCCTTTCCACAGGACAGCACAGCCCAGAGCAAACACGAGGAGTGTCCTGTGCAGGACCTGTCCAGGATCTTGTGCAGGACCTGTCCAGGACATCAGGGCTGGGAAGCAGCAGCTGAATCCAGAGCATCCCTGTGCACCCTCACACACTGACTGTGACTGCATCTTGTTTCCAACCCCTTCCCACCTTTGATGAATCCCACAGATTAGAAGAGATCCAAACAAAGGCCTGGAAGCAAATCCCAAAATTCAGAACACAGGCCCGGGACTGCCAAAGCTTTGGTTTCCCATTCCTCTCCCTGCTCTGACCTGAACCTGCAGGCTGAGAGGTTTCACACCTCTCCCAAAACCCAAACCCAGAGGCCCTGGGCAAGCTTGGCTGCAACTCTGAGGCACCACTGAAACCTCATTTTGGAAAGAAATGGCAAAAAGAAGGAACTGGACCCAAGACTTTCCCACCTGCACTCCAGAGGGGCCTCTCAGGTCCCACCACTCTGGCTGAGAGTGGGGGCAACACCAGCTCCAAACTGGGGCCCCAGACTTGGCTTCCAACTTTAACCCTCTGTTGTTCCACCTCCCCAATAATAAATCATAAATAATAAATCATAAATAATAAATCATAAATAATAAATCATTTCCCTCTAAAAGGAGCTGCTCCAGTGCAATGTTCACTCATGCACAGGACATTAGGACATGTTACAAAACTGATTTATGTGCCCTGCTGGCCACAGAGCCTCCCTGGACACAAACTGGAGAAGCATTTCCACAGGTTTGATCTGAGTTTTTCTAAACAGTGTTAGAAACAGCTGGAAAGATCTAAACTTTGTTTTTCCAAATGAAAAGCTTCATCAAAATGGGCATTTACACACGGCTGGGGCAGGGCAGGGGAGGTACCATCAAATTTTCCATTCCTGAAAAATCTTCCAACTATTTTATTTTTTAATACTGAGGGTGCAAATCAGCCCAATTTCCTTTCATTAAGACTTGTTATGTTGTTCTTGCTTTCTCTAAAAAATTTTACAGGAGAAAAAGAATTCCCAACAAGCTTTAATTTTAATTGATTCCTATTCAACCCAATGAGGTCATGCATGTTTAATTATCATCATCCCTATTACAGACAGAAAATCAACTTCCTCTGATGTTGCTATGCTAATTATCATCTCATTTGTTTAGCAATGGCATCACACAACCGATGGAGATTACAAAAAACAAAGAGCAAAAAGACCTGTACAGAACATTGCAAACAGTGGCCAGGACTCAGCAAAGTCCTGCATGGATCACATGGATCACATCCAGCACCATTGAGAGATTCCTTTTTGCTCTCCAAAGCAGGAATATGCTCAAGGACTTTGCCACGCTGAACTTTCAGTAAAATAAAGAGGAAAACGAGGATGGAAATATCATCCCATTCCTGGAAGTGCTGGGAGTGGAGGGGAAGAGGAATTAAAAACGAGGTTTGAAAGGGACAAAGAGTTTGTGAAATTCAAGGCTCCTCCAAACACCAGCTCAGGTCTCTCAGACTGGGAATGAAACATGGAATCTCAGAATGGTTTGGGTTGGGAGGGACATTAAAATTATCAATTCACCCCTGCCATGGCAGGGACACCTTCCACTGTCCCAGGCTGCTCCAACCCCATCCAGCCTTGCCTTGGGCACTGCCAGGGATCCAGGGGCAGCCACAGCTGCTCTCTGCCAGCCCCTCCCCGCCCTCCCCTGCTCTGGGCTCATTTCTGTAAATCCCTGGCAGCACCAGCCCCTCCATCCCTTTGCCAGTCCGTCCTGGGAAGTTCCCAGCTGCCTGGCAGTGATGGTCCCTTTTCCTCCTGATGATGCTGCTGCTCCAAGACTCTTCAAAAGTGAGCTGGGGTCAGGTCTGAGAGTAAACAAAACCAACCCAAGACCTGCAGTGGACTGGAAATGCTCCTTTTCCTCCCAGGGAGGGTAGGTAAACTTGATGCTAATCTCTGCTCCAAGCAAGTGTAATCCTACTGCATCCCAATAAATTGTGGCATCCACAAGTACAGCTCCAGCACATCAGTGCAGTGATGTGTGTGACCCAAAATAAGAACATGAGGACCAGGAGACTGCTCTCCAAAGCAGCTGGGTGTGCAGAGCTCTGCAATGCTTATTAGGTTCGTGTAAGTACCAAATTAAGCAAAGAGTGGGAGGAAAGACTGATGAAACCATAATCTGATCTCCTGCTCCAAGTTTAACCTTAGCTTGGCAGCTCTGTCTGCTTCTATGCTTATTTTTAATTTAGTAACGCTCTGATGATTTATTTCTAGATTAAAGCCCATTTCACAAAAGCTGAAAGAGAAACGGCTGCAGGAGAAGCAAATTCTCCCTCCCAACTGAAACGAAGCCACTTCTGCAGGCACACAGGGAATTTGGGCTGATTTATGGCCAGCTTGGCCAAGGGAAGCACTGCTCCCTGGAAAGAAGCACCAAACTACATTTTTCTCCCTGCTAAAATGGAACACGTGGCTCTGCTGTGAGCCCTGAGCACTGCTGGGGCTGCACAGCCCTTGGTTTGTGTCCCTGCAAATCCTGGACAGCACTGAGAGCCCCTTTGGATGGCACATGTGGAGGGACAGCAGCCTGATGCCACAGCCCACAAAAACTGCTAATCCTGTAGTATCCCTGTTCCCATGAATTCCCAAGTGATTTTTCCTGGAAATAACTGCAAGTCCCCATCCCCAGATTAGATGGAACAATCCAGCAAAGCAGCCATCTGCCTTCCCCCTCTCCTCATTCCTGTTCCAAAAGGAACTGCAAGCTCTCCCCTCCTTCCTTCCCACTTTATTTTTAGAGCATCTTCAGCCAGAGCTCAGCTCCCCATCCTTAGCACTGCATCTTGTGTGCTTCTGTCTCCTTCCAAA
This sequence comes from Sturnus vulgaris, assembly GCF_052056855.1. NCBI lineage: Eukaryota > Metazoa > Chordata > Aves > Passeriformes > Sturnidae > Sturnus > Sturnus vulgaris. The sequence continues at coordinate 9,911,834 of NC_142263.1, read as the reverse complement.
CACATTTTCTTCCAGCAGCAATATTCCAGTAGACACCAGACATTTGTTGACCAGTGGACAGAAAGCTTTGCAACACAATGAAAACAAAATATCTTGTGGATTAGACAGACCTAAAAGCTGAAAATGACTCTGAGGAAGGGAGAAAGATATTCAGCAGACTTTTTCATCTAAAAAACCCCAGATTTTTCATTTTGTTCCCTCTCAGCAAAGTGACAAAGCCATGACTGCCCACATACAAGTGCAGCTGCCTACGGACGGAGAGAAAATGCAGAACTCAGAGCTCCTGGAGTTTGTTTATTTTCTGTTTTGGAGATGATACCCACACAGCTGTCAACTGAAGCAGAGAGATAAGCCTGAATTCGGGGCAGATCCAGCTCTCAGGAAATGTTCCCATCCCTTTCCTTTGCCAAGAAGGAGCAGGAAATGCACTGAGACATCCAAATTCCCTGGGAAGGAGAGGGAGGGTCGGGGGAGCTGCTGTGAGGTTACTGGGAGGGCTGGAGCACCTCCCCATGGACACAGGCTGGGAAATTTGGGATTGTTCAGCCTGGGGAACAGGAGGTTGTTGGAGACCTCCCAGCACCTCCCAGGGTCTGAAGGAAGCCAGAGAGGGACCCTGCATCAGGAACTGGAGGGACAGGACTGGGGGAATGGGTACAAACTGCCAGAGGAGAAATTCAGGTTAAAGATAGGGAATAAATCCCATGGTGAGGCCCTGGCACAGGGTGCCCAGAGAAGCTGGGGCTGCCCCTGGATCCCTGGCAGTGCCCAAGGCCACGTTGGACAGGGCTTGGAGCAGCCTGGGACAGTGGAAGAACCAACAATTTGTTCCCTCTGGGAAATGCCAACACATGCAAGGAAGAGCAGTTTTTAACACTCCCATTTTCCTGCACCAACTACTCCATCCCAATCTGCCTTACTGTCCCTTCCAGAGCACACAGCCCTACAAGGAGCTTCCCAATTCCTCCAAACCTGGAGCAAAATACATCAGGCTGCATCCCCAAATTCTTTCTCAGTGCCAGCCTTTGCTTCTGCCTCTGTTTTGGCAGCAAATGTTCTTGACACATTTAATGGTTCAACTGCAGTCTCACTCAGGACTGCCACAGTTTCAAAATCTGATGTGGCACCTCCCCTGGAGCCTGCAGTTCTCCAAGTTTTTAGTTCTGCCTGCATGGAGTTTGTACCATGAGGAATTCACAGTTCCTTGGCACCCTGCCTTAGCTGACTTCCCACACCTAGAGAAAAAGTTTCTATCATTGCAGTAGGAAAAGACAGAACTTTCCCCTAAAAAAGAAGCCAGAACTGTGGGATCACATGGCCATTAAATCCCATTTGTGGAGAATGTGGGGAAGCTGTCAGCTGCTCCTTCCTCCCAGGGCCTGACAGGAGCAGCAGGTTAACCAGGGAGCCCAGGAAGGCAAGCAGGGGTGCACATCAGGCTGTGACTGATGCTCTCTAACTGCCAGGAGAACAGAGCTGTGCTGCCAGTGGCAGGGCTGGGGACAGCAGGGACCAGTGGCCCTGCAGGCATCAAACCCTGCTCAGCAGAGGGAAGAGCTCGTTCCAAACATCCCAGCAGCGACTTTGGGAAGGACTGACAGAGCAAGCCTGAGCCTCCCTCCCTGCAGGCACTGAGCAATCTCTGTGGAGGCTGCTCTGGATGTGGGGCCCACCCTGTGTCACCTTTTCCCAATCACCAAACCTTCCTCCTAAGCCCAGGGCTTCCATTCACACCTGTTTGCTGCAGCTACACAACTCGGAGGTCTTATGGCAGCACACAGAAACCCTGACAGATGTTCACCTGAATATTTCATGTCTTTTTCTTCTCCCCTCCCAAAGTACTTTTTCCTGAAGGGAAAGCACAGAGAATGCAGAAAGGAAGGGGAAGGACACACCAGGCTGGTGTCCAGCAGGGATGTGACCCTGCCAGCCAGAGCTGTGGGCTGTGCTGGGGTCATGCCATGCCACACCAGTACTAATGCCCAAGCACCTGCACATTTAAACCAGGCCTAAAGAAGGGAGGGGATGGGCTGCAGGGTTCTGCAGGGCTGCTCTCCCCAGGCACATGAGCCTGGAGCAGAGCCAGCCCCTCACAGACACCCAATTCCTCTGCTCCCTGTGGCAGCCCCGTGTCCCCAGCAGAGCTGAGTGTGCCCAGGCATTAATGGGAGCAAATCCAGCTCGAGTCAGACCCAGCTCAGAGCAGCCCAAGCCTTGCTCATTAGCAAGGAGCTGTTCATGTTCTGAGCAGCAGAACAGCTACAAGGCACCAGGGATGTGAGCACGGTGTTCATTTAGCACCACAGGACCCACACAGGACACAGAGCTGTCACAGCCCAGCCCTGGCCAGAGCTGCTCCCAGAGCTGCTCCCAGGGCTGCTCCAGCCTCCCACCCCCCTGGAACAGAATTTCCCTGTGCCCAGGTCCTCTCAGACTGCAAGCACAGAGGGTTTCTGATTTGGAGAGCCCAGAAATCATGAGCTATGAGAATTTCCCCCACCTCATGGCTCTCGAGTAGGGTTCAGACTCTTGAGGCAAAACTGAGGGGCTCATGAAGGGGAGGGGGAATGATCCAGCACCTCACCAAGGGTGAGCAGGGCTGATGCTCCCCTGTAAATGGGGAAAAATTCCTAAAAATGGGCTTCTGTAGTAGGCAGCCCAGATCCAGCCCCAGGTACATAATTTCCAGGCATTGACAGGATCTGGAGCCTCAAAAAACAGCAAATAAAATCTGTTCCTGAGTGACCTCACTTCCATATGAATGCCAAAATCCCCTGGCAGCAGGGCAGTCCACCAGTGCTCAGGCTGAGTTTGGCAGGAGCCCAGCAGGAGCTCCCCCAAGGGCAGAAGCAGCAAATCCTGACTTTGGAGTGGTTCATCCCCAGAGGTGAGGAGGGGAAAGGGTGGGTGCACCCACAGGTGTCATGGAATCCCAGAATGGTTTGGGTTGGGAGGAACCTTAAAGATCATTTCATTCCAGACACCTCCCACTGTCCCAGGCTGCTCCAAGCCCCAGTGTCCAGCCTGGCCTTGGGCACTGCCAGGGATCCAGGGGCAGCCACAGCTGCTCTGGGCACCCTGTGCCAGGGCCTCAGCTCCCACACAGCCAGAAATTCATTCCCAAAATCCCATCTAAAGCCAGGCTCAGTTTAATGCCACCTGCCTTGTCCTGTCACTCCATGTCATTGTCCTGTCCCTCCATCCCTTGTCCCCAGTCTCTCTCCATCTTTCCTGCAGCTCCTTCAGGTCCTGCAAGGTCACACTGAGCTCAGCCCAAAGCTTCTCCTCTCCAGCTGAACAATCCCAGCTCTGCCAGCCTTTCCTCCCAGCAGAGCTGCTCCATCCTCTGCTCATCCTGGAGCCTCCTCTGCATCTCTCCAGCAGCTCCAGGTCCTGCCTGTGCTGGGCCAGGGCTGGGGCAGCTCTGCAGGTGGGGTCTCAGGGGCCATCAGGACCCTGCCACTGCTCTCCCCCAGATTCCCCATGTGCAGATTCCCAAAGCCATGCTGGCAAGCCGGGGTGAGGGAGGCTGTGATGATGAGGATGAGGGATGAGGCTGTGGCTGGCTGGGTTTGCTCACAGCCCTGGGCAGACACTCAGGACAGCATTCCAAGGTGGAACCTCAGGAGGGTTTGGTTCAGGCTCTCCAGGACAAAGCAGCAGCTCTGGGCTCTGGAGTGGGAGTTTATAAAACCTCCAAGGCAAAGCTGGGAGCTCCCAGGGCATCCAGCACTGATTGCTGCAGCCCATGAGCATGAGAGCAAGGATCCATTTTTCCTTTAATTCAATCTAGGCCTAGTTATGCACCACTGACTGCAAAGGACAGTGAATTAAAGTGCACATGAAAGGAAATCATCGCCCTCAGCGCTGGCTCTCAAACACTCTGTAAAGTCTGTTTGATGAAGGGCTGCTCTGCTGTGTCACACGGCACCATCGGCTCCATTAACACTTCTTTGTTTTCAATCCCCACCTCCAAAGTCATTAAATACTTGCTTTCTAATGAAAATTGATTGGCATTGGCCAATAAATCACTTAAAAGCCATCTGCCAATGAAAAAAAAAAATTCAAAGAGCCGAATTCCCCCAATTCCTCCTCGCATATTTTTCCCCTCTGCTTTGGATTTAGAGGGAAAATATGTTTGGATAATCCATCAACAGCAGCTTTCTCCTGGGAAGTGTGAACAGACCACAGAAAAGGCTCAGCTTGGCTTTGGCTTCCAAAATCACTTCATGGACCACTCGGAAACAATTCAGGCAGCAGGGTATGAGCTCTGAATATTGCTGCTGCCCCAGATTGTTTTGTTTTCATTAATAAGATTATTGCAGTGAAAACAGGCTCTCTGAAGTTTAATTTTCCTAGCAATTGTTAAATAATTCAATACTCATCTTTTCTGTCTCTTTAATGCCTCTGAAAAATCAAAACCCTTCACAAATTAAAGGCCAAATCCTGTTTACTCTTTCCATTTCTAAAGCAACTCTGACATCAATAAAAGCTGTTTTTGTGACTTGGGATCAGATTAAAGTTCTGTCAGTACGAGTATTTTTTATTTTTTCAACCAGGAGCATAATTTTTTTTTCTTTTTAATCAAAATAATTCTCTTATGCAAAGCTCTACAAATACAAAAGCAAACACTTCCAGTATGGCCAGCGTGGTTTTCTTCATAAAAATGGATTACATGAACATTTTCTACCAATAAACCACGGCTCCCTTCAGGAAGGAGAATTTGCTCCCTTGCCTGTAACTCTGTTCTCCTGAAGGGATGAGCCAGGGGCTCAATGTCCCTGCCCAGGTTTTCAAGGCACTTCAGGGAGAAGCTTCAGGGGCTTGACTGGTGCTTGAAGGAGGATGTTAAGTTTTACTTTAAGCAATAACACTTTTGATTTGGCCAAGAATGATGGTTTTGTAGAATCCCAGAATGGGATTCTAAGGGACCCACAGGATCATCGACCCAACTCCTGGCCCTGCACAGACACCCCAACAACCCCTCCAGGCCCTTCCCATCTCCCTGTGCCTCCTTTGGATGGTCTCCAGTAACTCTGGATCTGTCTTACCCTGCCCCAAGCTGCCCCTGGTGCAGAGCAGAGTGGGACAATCCCACCCACGAAACCTTCAAAAAGTGTCCCATGGTTCCCAGAATGGTGCTGACATTTGCACCATCATCAAAAAGCAAAGAAAGATTGCCTCCATTTATTTTCATCCAGGAATCTCTGGAACAGCCAAGGAATTCCCAAATTGCTTTCCTGACTGCAGACAGCCCAGGCAAAGCAGGGCAATGTTTTGGTGACAAGTGCCACCAAGGCTGGGCAGGGCTCCAGGGGTTCCAGGCCCCCAGGGATGGATGTCCCCCATTCCAGGAAAGGCACAGCCTCCCCTGGGGCAGGTATTTAATACTGACCCCAAATCCCACCCCATGCCCCAAATGTCCCACCCAAAGAGGGCCCCAACTCTGCTTTCTCAAGGTCACTTCTCCAAAGCAGCCAGGCAGAGCCCACCCAGGTCCCTCTGCTGTGTCCCTGTGACAACACCGTGGTGGCTCTGATGACAGCTCTGCCCCTGACACTGGGAAGCTGCACAAACACAGATCCTCCACTCCAAAAGCTTTTCTCTAATTCACAGAAGGATTCCACAGCTTTGAGCCCCTTCCCAAACCCTGGGGCTTGGTGGGGACCCTGCCAGGTTTCAGCAAGGTTTGAATCTTCTGCTCTGGATGCAGCCAATCCTGAGGAGAGTCTTCCAAGAACACAGAGATGTGAGATGAGAGCCAGCACTGCCATCCACGGAGAGCTTGCTCATCCAGGGGCTGCTGCCAGCCAGCTCCAGCTGCACAAACCTCAGGTGCACCCTCAGCAGAGGCTCTCCAGGCAGTGACATCAATCTGCTCATCTTGTAAAACCTGACACCATCACAAATTATTACAGAGCCTTCTTTTACACTTGGCACTAAATTAGGTGACATTAAAAACCAGCAGATGAAGAATTCCTCATAAAGAGACCCAACAGCAGCAACCTGAGTTCCAGCATGTCCATGGCAGCTTTCTCACACCACAGGGAATCTCTGGGAAGTTTAAGAGCTTCAAATTAGCACACCAGGGAGTGAAAGTCACTTTGTGCAGCCAGTTGAGGATCACTCCACCCAGAACCGTTAACATAAAAATCGAGAAAGTCAATTAAAATTTTTACTATGTGGCCTCAAATCATCCCCAAAAAACTCAGCACTAAAAGGAAAACCCAAACTGAGAACACTGAAAAGGTTCTTGCTGGAGTACTTTAGAAGCTGATAAAGCACTTGATGGTTTTAATTTAATCTGGAGCTGGATGACAAAGTTATTGAGGTCGTGATTCTGACCTAAATCTTCTCTCTCCTACATTCCGAGCCCAAACACGACTGACACTAATTAAACAAAAAAAATCCCTCAATTTCTTCTCTACAAAGCCAGGTTGGACACAGGCTGGAGCAGCCTGGGATGGTCAAGGTGTCCATGGCAGGGGGTGGAATGAGATGAGCTTTAAGGTCTCTTCCAACCCAAAATATTCTGTGATTCTGAGATTCTTCTGTTATTTGTTTTCAAGTTTTCAGAAACCTTCATTATCCATGCCAGCCAGGAGGGATCAAACCTCAGGTTTCAGCTTCACATCCTTGGAAGCACAAGCCTCCAGGAGCTAAGGATGGCTGGGTCTGATTTGCTGAGGTGTTTGCAGAACAAGATGTTTGCAGCAGCTCTTTCCAGAAGCACCAACCAAACCCTGCCTGGGGAAGAGTCACAGAATCCCAGAAGGATTTGAACTGGGAGGGACCTCAATACCCATCCAGTGCCACCCCTGCCATGGCAGGGACACCTCCCACTGTCCCAGGCTGCTCCAGGCCCTGCCCAGCCTGGCCTGCCACAAATCCATGTTGTTCCCAAGGTCTGGCCCAAAGTCCTTTGGGGCTCCAGGGATTTTGCTGGAAATGATGCTGAGCCCTGACATGGAACTGCAGCCAGTGCAGGGATGGAGGAGAACCAGACTTCAAGGGAGATAAAAGCATCTGGGTGCCCAGCACAGAGCTTTGGCCTGCTTGACCTGCTCAAGGAGAGCAGCTTCAGAGCCTGGGGAGGATCAGCAGTGCCAGCATTTTATCTTCCTGTTTAATTTAAATTTTATCTGTTTAAGTTTTATATGTAGCCTTTGAAGAGCTCCACGAGCCTTCTGCATCCCATCCCATCCCATCCCATCCCATCCCATCCCATCCATTATCCCATCCCATCCCATCCATTATCCCATCCCATTATCCCATCCCATCCCATTATCCCATCCCATCATCTCATCCCATCCCATCCCATCCCATCCCTCTGAGCAAACACCTGACACCAGCATCTTCTCACACATTCCAGGTGAGGTTTCCAAAAACAAATTCTCATTTCACTACCCCATATCTGGCTCCTATAGAAATCTTCCCCTCAACTTCCAAACGCCAGAAGAGAGAGAACATTTTAAACCATCTTCACACAGAATCATGAATCTTCCTGCAGTTTGGAGATGTTAAAGCCAGAAAGAACTAATTTTAAAAATATTCAGCATTTTGGACAAATGCCTCAAGATTTTTTCAAAACAAACCAACAGAAACCCAGGAAATATCCTGAAAATTCTGCCTTTTCTTCACACCCATGTCCAACCCATGTTTGCACCATCCCTGAGTTGCCTTCTGCCACCTTGAGCACTCCAGTGGTGGTGGAATTATTTATAAGCAAACCTGTCTAGATCTGTTATTGAGGGTGTGATGTACACCTTGCTAACCCTGCAGGGGTGGGGATGTGCTACAGGAATGCCTTGTCCCATGCCTGGAGATCCTCTTCCACCATTTTATGGCAGCAGAGGTTATTCCCTAGAGCTCTATTCCTCTGGCTATTTCACAGTTTGTGCAAATTTGTGTGCACAGAAGTTTCAGGTTGTTACAATGGCCTGAAAGAAATCTTAGAGGTTGAACTAAAAGAGGAAAGAAACTACATTTATTTAATTAAAATAAAGAAAGCATTGAGTCTTTGCACTTTTAGACACCATCATGGGATGATGGCTGCAAGAAGCCCCTCAGAAGAATCAAGAGTTAGTGTTTTCTGGAATGAATAAATAAATATAAAAATGATCCCACAACAAATCCCTAATGTCCTACCCCAAATGAAAGCCCAGCACCAGAGAGGGACAGCTCAGCACCACCTGAGCTCTGTGGCTGAGGAACACTTTAATTAAACACAAATATCTTGTTAAGCAGCAGAACCTTCTCTCCACTCCTGGGCCATATTCAATAACCTAAGACCCCTCTGTTTTTCCCATCTCGACCCCATTCCCCCACCTGGGATGAAGTTTGTTCTTTCCTAGGTAAGCTGTAAGAACGAATTCATTAACCTTTGTGAGCTTGAGACAGCAGGTAATTGGGTGGGTTAATTAACATTATTTTCATCTTTATAAAAACCCCCAAATCTATCAGCCCTTCAATTCTTTCACAATCCATAACTCTTAAACCTCGTTTCTTGCTCAATGAATGATCTTAATTCTAATTAAATGAGCTTTGGTCTTCCAGCACCAGTAGAGATGAAGTGCCACATAAAACATCTGCAGTGTAGCTGTGTCCAAAGTCCAGTTTAACCTAAAAGCTGGCTCCCAGCTGCATCCATGCCTGTCAGGCTTGGGAGAGGCTTCTTGTCATCCCTGGAGCCACCTGAGGGCTTCTCCAGCCCCAGCACCTTATGGGGGGTGCTCACTAAGGGAGTCCCTCAGCCTCTGCCTCCACTGCTCTGCACAGCCAGAACAGGAAAATGCAGAGATGAAGTCAGGAAATTCATTCTGTTGTAAATAATCCAATCTATCCAGGCTGGTGGGGGAGTCACCACCCCTGAAGTGCTCAAAGAAGGAGGAGATTGGCATCTCACAATGTGGTTTGCTGGGTCAGGGGCTGGACCAGAGGGGCTTGGAGAGCTCTTCCAGCCCCAATGGCTCTGTGATTTCAGTGACAGCAGGAGCCAGGCAGCAAAGCTCCAGGTTTCACTACCCCTGCCAGCAGAAGAGTGTGTCCAGCCCCATTTCCCTGCTCAGCTGAGTGTCCCTCAGCCCCAGGGCTGCTCAATATTCACTCATGTGGCTCCTGGGTGAGACCCAGGGGCAGGAGAACATTTCATTGTTTTCCTGAAGCCATCAGTACCTCACACCTGTAGTTACAAATCCTGGGGCTGCCCCTGAAGCACCATCAGCACATGGAACCATCAATCTCCCTGATTTCAGCAGCTTTTTGACCAAAGCTGATGTGACACAACCAAACCAGGTCAGGCAGGAGGAGCTGCTGGCTCTGGGTTCACACCAGTGAAACACTGAGGCTTCAGCCCTCAATGAACCCCAAAGCAGCTCATGTTCTTTCAGTGGGAAATAAATCATCCCTGAAGATGCTAAAACGCTGGATCCCACCATGGGGTACCCCAAGACCAGCCCATCCATCTGCTGTTTCACAGCATCTCCAAAGATCTCACTTGGATTTCCCACAGGACCCTGAAAACATCACCTTTCTTCCATTTTTCATGGCCTCACAGGTTTTCTGGACCCTCAACAAACTCTGATCAATGCCTGTCATTAATAACTGCATAAATCCTGGCTACATCTGCACAGCAAAGCCCATGCAGGCATGGACTGCAGACACAGATCCCCTCCTAACACACCAGCACCAGGAAATCCCACCAGCTCTGCAGGAGCTCGCTCTGGTGGAGACCAGCACCTCTGTGATGACCATTTCAAATGGCATTTTCTGTCTGTCTCTTCTGGGAGAGCTAATTCAGACATGATCCATTACCCTGTAATCACAAGTTTATCTCCTGCACAGAGGTTTGCAGAGTCTGGCAAGGAAAGCCCGGCTGTGAAACCAGGCCCAGCTAATGCTGAGACTGGGGGGATCTTTGGTGTATCAGCATTTTAAATGCTAAGGTGACAAAAATACAACAGCAGATGTATTGCAGACCCCAGGTATTACAGCAGATTGCTCCCAGGGATTAAGGGAGGCTATTTCTTGCAGGATATTACTGGATAAAGCAGGAGCCTGGAGCCAGTTTGAGACTGGGCCATATTTTAGATGAATTTCATTTCAAAGCGGCCATCAGCTCTCTGCTTGGATAATCATATCTGGGAATTAGCCATGAGAGAAAATTGCCCCAAAACATTCCCATATTCTGTCTCCAGTCGCCCCTGAATGTATTTGGTCACTTGTGGGCTCACAGGGCTGGAGCAGCTCTGGTGGGCAGGGAATTCCTCCTGGGGCTGCCACAGTCCCCATGCACCAAGAGTAAACCCAAGAATAGGGAATAAACTGCTTTACTTCACTCCCACCTTTTTATCCTAAAATATCTCTTAAAAGCTAATGTACCTCTGTATGCTATAATTTCCAAATTTCCTCTAATCCCATGCATAATTACACGGAGCACTGCACTGCTACCCCTTCCATGCAAACATTGCTACAAAGTGCAGGATTTTCAGAGCATTATGTGACAAAGAAATAACTGCAGTCATTATTTCTGGTCTGTGTGTGGGTACACAATGGGACAGCACGTGTCATTAGCTTCCTGTTGGGGACACTGCCCATTTATCTTCCTCCTAATCCTCCCTCAGTGCCTGCTAACAATGTTATTGCAGTGGTTTAATATTAAACATGGCTGGGAGGTCCCTGGCTCTCAGGGCTGTGTCCTTCTCCTCAGCAGCAGAATCCACATTTCAGATGCCTTTAACAGAGTCCAGGTGTTTCCAGAACCCTGCTCTGATCTCTTTTTCATGTTCCTTCCACTCAGCAGTGCTCAGATCCCTGGGATTCCCTGGCTGTGGATGCCAAGGGGGCAATGGGGCATCCCCTGCTCCCAGGCTGTCTCCAGAAGGGATGTAAGGGGTGCACAAAGGTTATAGGAAGCTCAAATAAAAACCTCTCCCAGCTCCTCCTGCCAGTAACTGCAATCAGCTGAAATGCAGAATGTGATGCTCAATGTCCTGCCCAGATTTTAGCACCATCCCTACATTTTTTAAAGATAAAATAAGTACCAGAACAACCTAACAGGACCTGCTGGCCAGCAGAAGCCAACTCCCAGAGCAAACACTTCATTTCTACAGCTGCAGATCAGCAGCAGATCCACCCCAGGCAGCACCTCTGGCTCTCAGCACCAAAGCAAGGAAAAGAAATGTGCTGAGATGTGGAGCTGTGTGGAAATGTCCAACATCCCTGTGAGCCCATTTACTCCTGGCTCAATGGGAACCCCTAAACTGGTTCATACTGGGGAGCCTTGGGAAAGACATCCCAAAGAACCAAGATCCTCCAGGTGTAGGTCCTGAGCTCCCCACTCCATCTCTTCATGATCACCCAACCCTCCAGCCCCCCACAGGAGTTTTCTCAGCTCAGAAACTCCTCAGCTCACCACTCTCTGCCTTCTCCTCTCCCCTGCCATCAAACACCTTCCAAAAACCAGCCAAACCTCATCTCCCCTGCCATCAAACACCTTCCAAAAACCAGCCAAACCTCATCTCCCCTGCCATCAAACACTTTCTCCAAACCAAAGCTGTCTCTCCCCACGTGGCTCTGCCCCAGCTTGTCCTTAACCACCCCCAAGAGCTCTGACACAGCCTCAAACCCGATTCTGTGAGCACAACAGAGCAGAAGGTGTTGCCACATCTTTAAATGTCATACTGGGGGCTCCAGTTTCCTCAATCACCTCAAGTGCCAGGTTTTGAAGCCCAGCAAGCTCCCAGGGTGGTGTCACAACCACAAGGGACACTCTGTGCCAAAGCTTTCCTGTACCTCCCAACTGCACCACTTTAATAACAGAGCTTGCTCTTTCTTGACTTTTATATTTACTGACTGAGAAAGGTTTATCCCAGCAGTGTTGATCCACTTTTATCACCCTCCAGAGGCTCCAGCAGGAGCTGCTCACACCCCACCTGTAAGGGCTTCTGGATTCCTCAGCTTTGCCTTCTGCAAAAGGAGGCCCAGCCCTCCTTTAACAAGGCCAGCAGCCTGAATTTGGTTAAAATAACTGTTTATTTGTCAAAGCTCTGACTCCTGTCCAGAATAAACTGACTCCAAACTAAACTAATTCCTCCACTGAGGGCTGAATGTGCTGCCTGGGACAAGGCAGCCAAAGGAATAACAAGAAGTCTCTGTGTGAATGGGAATAGACCTAATTTCAGCTTGCAGGGATTATGTCAGTGACCAAAGCAGAGCTGTTTGGGTTCAGGATTCCCAGCAGGCAGGGCTCTGTGCCTGAGGACAAGGCTGCTCCAAACAAAGCACATCAGGATCCAGGTGGATCCAACCCACCTGGCCAGATACTATTCCTATCAGAGCAGCACTTGGGATATTTGGGGGCTGTGAAGGGAAAACCTCTGAGCTGTGCACACAGAGCAGCCCCAGCTCCCACCCACAGCCAGCTCTTCCCTCTCCTCCTGCTCTTGTTTTGGGCTCATCCCACCTCTGAAGCCTGGCAGGGCTGGAGCACATTTCAGAGCTGCCAACCCTTCAGCTGGAGTGTTACAACAGCCTGAGACACATTTTTCCAAAGCTTGCCCTGGGAGGAGAGGGACTTTTCATTCAGGAAAACACAGTGCTGTGTTTCATGGATCCACACTCAATCCATCACATGGCAATAACATCCTCATTCCTCATGGTTTGCACAAACTGAACACTGGAACTAAGGCAAAGCCACTTTGTCACCTGCACTTCAACACAAGCCTGGACAAATCTGCACAGCTTTTGCACCTCCCCAGGGGGTTTGATACCAACACCCTTTTCCAAATCCCTGCACCCTTCCAAACCCTCCCTGGCTCATGTCACACAGCTGGTGAGGGTTATGACATTGTCCCTACCTCTCCAAGGTGGCTTCCTCACTTCATCTTCCTGCATTTTCATAGAACCATGGAATGGCTTGGGTGGGAAGGGACCTCAAATCCCATCCAGTGCCACCCCTGCCATGGGCAGGGACACCTTCCACTGTCCCAGGCTGCTCCAAGCCCCAATGTCCAGCCTGGCCTTGGGCACTGCCAGGGATCCAGGGGCAGCCACAGCTGCTCTGAGCACCCTGTGCCAGCCCTGCCCACCCTCACAGGAACAATTCCTGCCCAATATCAAACTGCTCTGTCTGAAGCCATTCCCCTTTCCCCTGTCACTGCAGGGTGCTTGTGTCACTCCCCAGCTCTCCCACAGGTCCCCACAGCAGCTGGATGTGTCCCCAGCTCTGGTCACTGTGCCCCAGCCTGGCCGTACCTGATGGGCAGGGAGGGGTCCCCAGCGTCCCACCAGTCCTTGGGGGGGCTGATGTACATGCACCACAGCTCCCAGCTGTAGCCATGAGCTGAGTTCTCGTAGCGTTGCACCTCGAAGTTGTCCTGCTTGATGTTGTCGATGGAGGGCAGGATCACCCTCTTCCTGTTCTCCTGGATCCGGGACAGCACCGGCTCTGCCCTGGGGGAAAGCAGAGGGGGTCAGTTCACCGCAGCTTCATTCCATCCCTCCCAATATCCCACCCAGCACTGGGAGCCATTCCCTGTGTCCTGTCCCTCCATCCCTCGTCCCCAGTCCCTCTCAGCTCTCCTGGGGGCTCCCTTTGCTACTGGAGTTCACTCAGAGCCTTGTCCTCTCCAGCTGAACAACTCCAACTCTCTCAGCCTGTCCTCAGAGCAGAGGTGCCCCAGCTCTTTGTGTTCCTCCTCTGGACCCACTCCAACAGGTCCATGTTTTCCTTGTGTTCGATAAAAACCTGGCCCACAGGCTGGAAACATTCCCTTCTGTAAAGCAAGGCCAGGAAGGGTGTGCGTGGTTCAAATCACTCTTGAAGCAGCCCAGACTTCCTCCACATCCCAAAACAAGATACATTCTTGAAAGCAGGACCCTTTGAAGGGTCTTTTTTCCCTTGGGATGCAGTTTGATGACTTTATAGCTAAAAAATTCATCTGTGGGACATGTTCAGAGCACGGGGTGTGCTCAGCCTCACCTCTGCAGCTCCAGAGCCACCGAGTGCCCTGGGGTCAGTCTGCCCACACCAGGGGGAATTTGGGGGAACTGGTACTCCCAGTGCCCCCAGTAACAGCAGCAGGTGGGAAAGAGGGAGAGTCAAGCTCACACTGCAGAAATGCCTCCTCTCTATCCCTAAAAAAGAGCTTCTAGAGTTCAGTCAATGGCAGCACCTCAGTGAATCAGGTGTGAGAATTTAGTGACCAGAGAGAGAAATGTTCAGCTGGGAATACAGATCCCAACATAACAAACAGCTCCTAAAATACCCCCTTCAGCTGCATTAAAAATTCAGCTGTCATTAAAAAAGATTCAATAGCTGTGAAGAACTCTGCCTTTAACAGCTGCAAATTGGAGTTTTTTGGTGGTTGTTACTGTGTTCAAGTTCAACACAAGTTTAGCTTCCTTCACCTCCATTTTTCTACACATGGACCATTTACCTTTTACACTTGGTTAAAGGAAAAAAAAGTCCCTTTCAGGCTCCTGTCACGACATAGATTCAAAGTTAAGCCACTTGAGCTCAAATGTTTTGAATCTCTCTGAAAAAAATCCTTATTAAACACCTTTTGCTGCTTCTGCACCTCTGCTCTTATTCCCAGCAGCTGAGGAAACAAATCAATCCAAAGCATCTTCCCCTCTGGGATCCAGAAAAGGGCACAGAAGTGGGAAACACTTTCTGCTTCATTCCCTTGCTGCCTGGGCTTTTTTTTTAAACTTGCAGGAATTACTTAAGACTAAGGGAATGGGAAATCATCCTGAAAAATATAAACAGGGAGCAGGGAAAGTGCATGCACACAGGGAAGGAATAGAGAAGGATTACAAGGGACAAGGGCAAGGAAAAGTTTTCCATCATGCCATTCAATGCAGAAGGAATCCAGGAGGAATCCTGGAGAAGGACTAACAAGCCAGAGGACTTGTGTGTCGTTCTGTAGGGATGGACATTCCCCTGTCAGTGCCCCCCTGTGTGTGGACACACACATTTAGAGAGCTGGGGAATTACAGCTTGGAAATTCTTTTCAGGCCTGGATTTCTCCTGACTCTCAGCTCCATTCCCAGGCTGACAAGCTGACTGCAGCTTCAGTTAGGGAGGAGTCTCCCAGGGTGAGAACATGGTGACAAACAGAGTGGAATTCATCATCAACATTAATCCCTGGTGTCTTTCCCGTGGGACACATCCTGAGGTGCTGTCCCAAGGATGTTTTTCCCAATTGTCCAATGAGCTCCTGTCCTGTCCTGGCTGCACTAACACACTTTAAATCCGGGCTGTCTGTACAATAAATTGGCCTTTTTTCCCCACAGAGCTCCGTGTGTGTTGCTGTCCTTTCTCTCTCTTTGCAGGGCAGTGACCACACCAGTGACCCAGTCCCTGCACTTACCAGCCAGCAGTGAACTCCACGTGGGCATCAAAGAACCCGGTGACCTGGCCCGTGGCCGCCTTCCAGCCCTCGATGCGGGCCCGGATCAGCCCTTCCCTCTTCTGGTTCCTCACCACCTTCACCAGCCCCGGGTAGCGTTTGTTGACGTACTCCTCCAGCGGCGCCTTCAGCTCCTCTGGGGACAAGGACACAGAGTGGGACAGGGACACAGCTCCCACCTGACACAAACTGTCTGAGGTTACAGCACAGGATGTGACAGCAGTTTGTATTCTGTCCCCATGTGTTAACCCAGCTGGGGCAGTGATCCTGATCTCTGTGCAGATATCCTCTGCTAATGGGCCATGTGTTAACCCAGCTGGGGCAGTCTTCTTTATCTTTCCACAGCCCATCCTCCCTCCAGGAGATCTCTCCTGTTCATGGCCATGCAGTCCCAGGGCAGGGCTGATCAAATTCCATCATCCCATTGGGAGATGCTCCAGCCAGGAGGAGGAGCCAAACATTTCCTACCCAGATCAAAGGTGAGATTTGGAACAGCAGAGCAGCCTTTTCCCACTGGATCCCAGAGGAAAACCAGAGCCTTCCACATCATCCCTGGAGCTTTGGAGGAAAACTGCTCCTTGTGCAGGAGCCCTGCTCCAGCAGAACCACATCTGTCACTGCAGGAGTATGCAGCCACCATGGAATGGCACTGCACCAACCCCTGACTGACTGACAGGGGCAGCTTGGATTCTGACTCTGGCAGTGTTTTGGGTTTGTTCTCTGTAATACTGGATTTCTATTTTAATTTTCCTAGTAAAGAACTGTTATTCCTATTCCCATATCTTTGCCTGAGAGCCCCTTAACTTCAGAATTATAATAATTTGGAGGGAGGGGGTTTACATTCTCCATTTCAAGAGAGGCTCCTGCCTTTCTTGGCAGACACCTGTCTGTCAAACCAGGACACAAACCCACCCTGGGCAGGGACTGCAGCAGGATCATTGGGGCCAACAGCCCTACACCCATTGGAAGGGACACAACCACCAGGAGGGTCCATCAAGGGACCCAGCACAGCCCACACAGAAGAGGTTCAGGGTGGCCCAGGACGCTGCTGTTGGACCAGTGAGGAGCCCAGAGGCCACCTCAGAGGCCAAGGGCAGGGAGGGGCACTTACACCCCTCTGCACTAAAGGAAACAGAGCTGAAACACAAAGACAGATGTAACCATGGACAGCAAACAGCAACACTCTGAACTCCTGATGGAGGTGTGAGCTGAATGCACTGCTAGAAATGCTGCAAAACCCACCCAAAGTGACCCAAACTACATCAAAACCATGTCTGAGCTTCACTGCCCTCTTCATTCAGCCTCACCACTACAGCCTTGGCACTTGCTGTTTGTTGTGCCACCAGAAAAGGAGAAATTCCCCTTGCTTTTGTGAGGGGATGAAAGGGATTCTGGCTTTGTTCAGAAGATGCTCCCACCACGTATCTCGTGTTCAGTGCAGCTCATTTCCCTCTGTGTGTGCAGTGCCTGAGACCCTCAGGGACCTGCAGCCCTCAGCCACCCCCAGCACACAATCCCTCCAGAGTACAAGACCTGAGCATAAAGGACACAGAGGGCTTTGAAGGTGGAAACAGATGGAAGGTTACAACAAAGGATAAACACAAGTGTGTTCTTCCAGCCCTTTGGAAAAGTGCCAGCTCTCTGCCAGAGAAACCTTGGTCCTCTCAGTGCCTCTTGCACCAGCTCCATGCACAAAGGTGTGCTGGAGAGAGGAGCTCTAAAAGCTCAGCAAAGTCACTGGGCACCAACACAAACTCTCAACACCATGAAAGCAGTTCCTTAAAGTATCTTTCATCCCTATGAGACTTCAGACAGCAGAAAATTAATATATGATCTGTGACCTCAAATTGTAGTCTACTACCCTTCACTGTACTCTCTCTCTCTCTCTCTCTCCAGGACAGAAAATAAAGAGGGGAAAAAAAGTCACCATTAATCATCCACGATAAAATCCTCGAGACACACGAGCACACGTGAGGTCCCACATGAAGAAAACACACAATGGAGAGCAAAGGAGTAAACAGCAAGTCTCATCTGCTTTGAAATCTTCAAAGGAAAAGGATTATCTGTTCCCTTCCCTGCCACGCCTCCTTCCAGGCACAGCAAATGTGCTTTCTCCACACTGCCTTTCTGGGATGCTTCCCCTCA
This sequence comes from Sturnus vulgaris, assembly GCF_052056855.1. Lineage (NCBI taxonomy): Eukaryota > Metazoa > Chordata > Aves > Passeriformes > Sturnidae > Sturnus > Sturnus vulgaris. The sequence goes on along the minus strand of NC_142263.1, from coordinate 9,894,276 downwards.
CATCTCCATTTCCCCAAAGTCTCCTTTCTCTTTTATGCTGAAATGGGAATAAAAAGAATAAAGCAAATGAGCCCCTTCCTCAATTCAAAGCATCTGCATCACACACATCCATAACTCAGCAACTTCCATTTCATGCTGAGCCACTCAGAGCAAAACCAGGGTTTTATGGAGACAACAACTCTCCCAAATGGTTTTAAGGAGACAAAGACACCGATTTTTTCGACAGATGAAGCCCCACAAGCACAGCACTTGGCATCTCACGTGGCTTTGGCAGCAGGTAAGTCATTAATGCAGCAGACCACTGCACCATGGAGTGATTAAAACAACTTTCACACTGGAGATGGAATCTCAGCAGAAGGAAAACGTGAGAACTCCCCTGGGGAATTGTCTGAGCAGCGGAAAGCAGAGCAAAGCCCCAGTGAAACAGAAGAGCTGCAATGTCCCAGCTCACAGCAGCACAGGGAGAGACCCCTGAGCCCACCCTGCTGTGTGACAGCAGCTCCCCAGAATGTCCCCAGGCAGCCACAGCCACTCCTGTCCTGTGCCCTGGGTGCCACAGGTGCACAGGGACCTGCTGGCAGCACGGGGCCAGAGCAGCACCAGGGGATGGCACAGGGGGTGTGGAAGGTGCCATGGCTGGCACCACTCTGACCCTGGTCACTGGCAGAGCAGGGCCCTGTCCTGCCCACAGTGTGGGACACAGCTGTCCCCATGGGGCTGCTGCCCACCTGGAGCAACACCCCAAAGACACAGGCCCTGGCCAGCAGTGGGGAATGCAGTTCCAGGCCCTCTCTGCACTAAGGGATTCCTGCACAGCCTCACACAGGTTGCCAGGTTTGCTCCCTGCCTCTGCTCCGTTCTGGCTCAGCACACAGCACGCAGCTTCTGGGGAGAACTGACATTCCTTCCATGCCTAATGGAGCAGCCCTAATGGAGAGGATGGCACTGAGCTGGGCCAGCCTCACCCTTCTGAGCTGTCCTGCAGCTCTGGGAGGAGACAGCACAGAGCACAGCACTGCTCTGATACCATGACACACATCCCTGGCACTCAGCAGGGGTGGGCTCTGTATTTCATACATCCAGAAGTGCACAAGTGGAAAATCCAGGGTTGGGTAACAAAGTGAAATGCCAGTCTCCAGGAATCTCAGGATGGTTTGGGATAAAGCTCATCTCATTCCACCCCTTGCCATGAGCAAGGACACCCTCCATAACCCAGAGTGCTCCAAGCCCTGTCCAACCTGGCCTTGGACAATGAAATTCTCTGGGAAACTCCTATTCAAGGATCCCATGAGCCCTGGCCCAGGTCTCCCCTTGCAATGAGCACGGCTGATGTGGCTGTGTGGAAAAGCATCAGTGGAACCCCAGTGTCTGCACAGCTGCACTGGCACAGCTCCTCTGCTCCTGGGGATGCTGATCCCGTGGGACCAGATGTGCTCAAACCTCTGGAAACGATCACTGATTCACCAATCTCATCCCAATCCCCGTCAGGTGAAGTTATCCCTGATTTTACCCCACGTTTCCCTCAGTGAGCAGTTGCTGAGTGCCCTGCACTGTCAGAACAGCCAGCTCCAGCCTCAGGAGCTGCAGAGCTGCTGCTGACCTTGAAGCTGCTCCCCTGTCCTGTCAGCTCAGGAAATGTTTCCTCCCCAGCTGAGGCACCTTCACAGCAGGTCCCAGCTCCACCTGCAAGGTTGGGAGGCCTGGAATAGAATGCCAGGGATTTGTGACTTGCACTGAGGGACAGCAGCACAGGGCAGCTGTCACACCAAGGGGCAGCCTGGCCCTTGGATCTGCTCCCCACAAACCACAGCAGGGACAAAGCATCTCCAGCTCAGGGATCTCGCTGCCATTGCCAGCTCTGCCTGGCACAGGGCTGGCAGTGAGAGCACCCACGAGATCCTGAGCCAGGATAACCAGCCTGGTGCTCAGAAACTGGGACTCAGATGTAAAGGAGGTCAGGAGCCAGGATGGGAGCAGAGCAGTGGCCCCAGCTCCCTTCATCCTCCCTAACCACAGGAGCATTCCTTCAGGTTTGCACTCCTGAGGATTCCAGTGGTGGATCCACAGGGGCTGCACAACCAGGAATTCACTCCAATCCAACACTGCTCCATTGCTCTCATCCCACACACACTCAAGGCAGCTGGAGCCCCTCTCAGAGCACACCCCCAGCATCCCTGCTCATTCAGGATGCAGTCTGGGAGGGTTTAATCTCTGCTGTTTCATGAGCTGCTTCCTGGTAAGATTTGCAGAGAGAAACGCTCCTGAAAATACCAAAAGGTTCCATTTCAATCCTGCCTTTTGTTCTCCATCTGTCCCTATTGATCTTCTCTGAAGGGCAAGTCCAAGGAACTTGAATTCAGTGGACCTGGTGCTCCATTAAAAATCCCAGCTGCAATGACTTATGTTACCTATTATAAACTATTTTGTCACCTACACGAGCTGGGAAATGGGACTGCCAGGGAAATGGAACCATCTGATGCCAAGGAAAGTAACCCCACCACAGACATCAGCCCAACTGCAAGCACAGAAACATCCACTGCTCCATCCCCACCCCAAATCCTGCCCAAACCTCTCCACATCCCGTGGTAGCCCCCAGAACTAAAGGTGGGAGCTGGCTGTAGCCACACAGAGAAAGGAGCAAAGAGCAGCAGCACCAGAGAAATGGAAGGAATCACCAAGAGCAGGGAATTCTTTGTGCAGCACTGGCCAGGTGGTCCCTGGGAAAGGACCACACCTCTTCCACACCCCTAAGGAAAACATCCTTGTGTGTGCCAGGCTCAGATGGGTGGGAAAAGCCTACAGAGACCAAGGTGATATCAGAAACACTGCAGGGGTCAGGGCTGGCAGTGCTCCAGTGCCATGGGAGACCCCAGCCATCCTTGTCCCACATTCTCACCTGCCTGAAACTCCAAAGTCACCAGGGCTGGAATTTCTGTGAGAAATCATTAAAACAGCTCCTTCAACAGGCAGTAAAGAAATGTGAACATTTTTCAGGGAGACTCGGAGCCAGGGGAGTCTCTGAAGCTTCTGACCTGCAGCTGGACAAGAGGAAACTGTGACATGGGGAGCAGGGGGTGAATCAGCTCTCACAGGAAAAGCTGGTCCCAGTCAGGGCATGCAGCTCAAGCCTCTGGTCATCTGGTTCAGCAAAAGCAAGAGAATCACAGAACACCCTGAGCTGGAAGGGCCAGGAAAATTAATCCACAAACACCAGAGATTTATGTCAGAGAGGAGAGGAGTCCTTTTACTTTATTTGAATAAAGGGAGAGGCCATGGGACATTCCCCTGGGATCTCTCAAATTTTTGGAGGACACAGCCTCCCTTTTTATCCCAATTTCCCATCCACATTTCCCTCTCTCTTTCCCCGTGGGCTGAGGTACTTGTGAGGCACAGACTTCCCAGAACACCTGATACCTGAAATTCCCCTCTAATGTACAACCCTCCCTTTTAATTTTTAATTCTTATGGAATTCGTGTTTTTTTCCCCAATGCTTCTTTCATCTTTCAATATCCAATTTCATTTATCAGCAAACCTACAGTTTGTTTGTAAAGGCAAATATCTTTTTCCATTCATCAATCAGTGGAATCCTTCCCATTGTTTCTTTTATCTCTCAGTGCTGGTTTTATCTACCAGCAGATCCACAGCTTGTTTGTAAAGATAAATCCTGCATTGCTCTCAGAAGGGACCCACAAGGATCCTGGATCCCAACTCCTGTCCTGCACAGATGTCCCAACAAGCTCACCCTGTGCTGCTTTTCCCCACAGAGCCCCAAAAGCCTCGGAGTTGAGCGCCAGTGGGACAGCCCAGCTCCAATTAAACACCCACCCATCCTCAGGCTGGAATATTCAGCACTGGGAAAGGCTGGGATGTGGCTCAGCTCCTTGCAATTCCCCTCTGAGCACAAACACCCAGCCAGCTCCCAGGAGAGCGAGGCACGGGCACTGCTGCTGCTGGAATGAGCAAAACAAGCAGGGGATCCCTCGAGTCCCGGGAATTTGCAACGCCGAGGCAAATTACAACCCTGAGCATGTCTGCCCCGGTGTAGCCAGCTCCTTTATGCAGCCTTTTATCCAAAGGGTTTCCTTTATTCCGAGAGGTTTGCTTTTCAAAGAGATGTTATCCCAGATTAAAAACGCTAAAAGCCACAACAACAACTAAAAAGAATAAAAGCAGGTGATGATTAAGCAACAGGCTGAGACAAAGTGTGCAGCTGAGATAACACAGCATCGCAGGGGCACGTGGCTGCATCCTGCAGCAGCCTGGGAACCTCGTTATCACTCCCGAACACAACCTGCACACTGCCTTTGCAATGACAGCCCTGCAACAAGCACAAACAAAAGCAGCCTCCAAAAGAGTCTTTATGAAGTGTAATGTGCAGCTCAAGGGAGAAGGGGGTTCAAACTACAACTCCCCAAGCTTTCTCCTTCAAGGAGGGATTTTTTTTCCCGTTACAATACATTGGCATCTTTTATCTATTTACAGCTCAGACATAAAGCATCAGAATGCCGGTGTTCATTAACTTTAATCTCTCACTGCACACTTTTGTCTTGTGCCGTGCTGTTGTACAACAAAGCTGAGAGCGGGGAGCGTCTAATGAGGTTTCAGAAGCTCTTTGTTCCAGCCTGAAAACCTCACACCAGCACCAGGCTCTGCTCCTGGCTGCCACAGCTCTACCTGGAGGGCACAGAGCCAGCTGGGCAGGGCAGGTGGCTCTTGCCTCTACCCCTGGGGCAAATCTTAAAACTTGATTTGAAAATCTGTTAATATTTGGTGCTTTATTCTTCAGTTACCCAGATTTGCTGTGGTTCCTCTTCCCTCCTGACAAAACTCACCCAAAATCCAGCCAGGGACTGTCCCGAGCCTTCAGCACCTTCCCCAAAACTGCTCCTGGTAACCCAGGGGACAGCTCTGGGCTCGGGCACTGCTCCCTGCAGTCAGCCTTCTCTCGGGTGACACAGCTGAGCCCCCAAAGG